>NW_025947329.1:0-23787 GCF_000764305.2 Hyalella azteca | reverse complement strand
GCTTTTTCTTACTTGCAGTTGGTGAGAGAGGCTCGAGCGTTTTTCCCCCCTTCTTGAGCTTTTCTTTTGAGCTTTGATCCTTGGGCTTCATGTTCGTTGCCGTTGGGAGGTGGTCCCCTAGGAGACGGCCCTCCTTTCGTGAGGAATCCACCCTCGGACCTCGGTGTCTTGTTGGGTGATATTGTCCTTTAGATGCTGATGGGAGTTGGTATTTTTGATGATGTTACTTTATATAAATTGTCAGAACTCAGTAACACTTATAGCACTTGGTTTTAGAACCGGCAGGTTTTGTCACTGCGGAGCTCACACGTCCGCTCACCACAAACTCACAATCGAAAACTGTGGTGTTAAACCGGAATCCTTTTCAAAACTTCTGCTTTTGAATTGAAATTCGGATTACCGGATCGGAGTAAACTTTTTTCCAACTTTAGAAAAAATACAAAAGTTTTATTTAACCACATACTTTGGTATATATATATATATGTTTGGTACACGACTACACGCTTCAACGATATCAAATTTTTTGGGCCAATAAACATGAAATTCCAAAGTATTTGTTTGCTCTTATGAAATTTTGTTCAATATGGACCTGACTTACTTAAATAAATTGGAACTTGAAATGAGTATCCACTAGAGCAGTGGTTGCCTAAGTATGCGATATCGCCCTCTTGGGGGCGGTGGAAAGATCTGGAGGGGCGGTGAGGAAGAAAGGGGCGGTAGGGGGCCCCAGTCTGCGAAGAACATGACTCGGAATCGAATAAATTTTCACGAGCTAAAAATCACTGTTTGGTAGTTGGGAATTTATATTTATAATTTCGTTCGAATCTGTACAGTAGTTTGGAAGAAATTCTTTGATCACTGCGAATTTCGACCAATTTCGACGTAAAACACGTCTCGGACAAAAACGCGGCCTCTCTCACGGCCGGTCTCGCGGCCGGACTCCAAATTCAGTGAGCGTGGATATCTCGCAAAATACTGAACGTAGCTCGATGAAACTTGGTACACATAATCATTAGAGCCTAACGGTGATGTTTAGCTCGTGATAATTTTTCAAATTTCGCCTTCATTCGTGAGTTATATGAATATACGTGGTGTCCGAGACGTCCAAAAAACTCCCGAATGAAGGCGAAATTGAAAAAAAATCACGAGTTAAACATCGCCGTTAGGTCCTTATGTATGTATAAGTGTTCCAAGTTTCATCGAGCTGCGTTCATTAGCTTGGGAGATATTCTTTGGTCACTGAATTTGGAGATTGGCCGTGAGACCGGCCACGAGTCCGGCCGTAAATTTGTCCGAGCCGTCTTGAATTTCTAGTGCTGAAACAGTTAAAACTGCACAAATATATTGGTTTACTAAATGGGGTTTTATTTGTTAAATACACATTTGTGTCTAAAATTTCTCTTTTAAAATTGCAGCGTACTAAATATAAAGAAAGAGGCATTTGTTTTTATATGTATCTGTCAGGGATGGGGGGCGCTAGGAATTCACTGGGGAGCCAAAGAGGACGCCAGCCTGAAAAAGTTTGTGAACCACTGCACTAGAATAAATTGGTTTGCATATTGTTTGCGTACAATCATTTGAAACAGAATTATTTAACTGGCTTAATTGGGGCCCACAACGGAAGCTATCTTTGCCCAATTTTACACTTTAATAATTCTTTTACGTTGGTATGAATATTACACGGCACACAAACCCATGGTTGGACAATATAACTATGGAAAAATACATGTTCAGATTTGAAATGCCTAGCTCCTTATCGAACCCGGTGGAAGTCTAGTAGCTACTTTAAACTGTCGTCAGTCATGAAAAGATCCGGTCAAATGACACGAGTTTAGATCTATGAACAAGGCACGAAAAGGAAAAGAATCGGTGACAGGCCCCATCAGGCCTACACTTTAGCGCCGACATCACTATGTTATGTTATGTTAATATAAGGTTGACCCGTGAGAATTATCGTTTTCCAGTTCATATTTATTGTTACGTCACTGAGATCGAGAAACGTAAACAATTCCGTCATTCCCATGACGAATTGGTTGACTGGTTTGATGGCATTTCGGTGATTGGTTACTGACCGTAACGCCACTGAGATCGGTGACGTCACAGGCGAACAACGAACTACATCCGCAAAAATGAGCTTCTCATGGATCAACCTTACACTAATTACCATGCACCAACGCATGAAATCAAGTACTTAAAGCACCGCATGTCCACAGCTACTGCTTCAACATAGAATAGAATAGAAGTGTCGGCGCTGAAGAAATAGGCCCATGGCCTGTTGCCGATTCTTGAACTTTTCGTGACTTGATTCACAAGGGATCCGGCCTTTGGAACCCGATCTTTCCATAGCTGACGATTGATTGAGATAGCTGCTGGACTTATTGCCTGGTCCGTAATTTGCTAGGCATTTTAAGACTGAACTAGTTAGGAATTTATATTTACAATTTCGTTCGAATCTGTACAGTAGTTTGGAAGGAATTCTTTGACCACTGCAAATTTCGACCAATATTGCCAAATAACTCCCGAATGAAGGTGAAATTGCAAAAAAAAAATTCACGAGCTAAACATCGCCGTTAGGTCCTTATGAATACGTGTTCCAAGTTTCATCGAGCTGCGTTCATTAGCTTGGGAGATATTCTTTGGTCACTGAATTTGGAGATTGGCCGTGAGACCGGCCGTACATTTGTCCGAGCCGTCTTGAATTTGTAGTGCTGAAACAGTTAAAACTGCAAAAATATATGGGTTTACTAAATGGGGTTCTATTTGTTAAATACACATTTGTGTTTAACATTTCTCTTTTAAAATAGCAGCGTACTAAATATCAAAAAAGAGGCATTTGTTTTTATATGTATCTGTCAGGGATGGGGGGCGCTAGGAATTCACTAGGGAGCCAAAGAGGGCGCCAGCCTGAAAAAGTTTGTGATCCACTGCACTAGAGTAAATTGGTTTACATATTGTTTGCGTACAATCATTTTGAAACAGAATTATTTAACTGGCTTGGTTGGGGCACACTACGGAAGCTATCTTTGTCGGAAGCTATCTTTTACGTTGGTATGCATATTAGACGGCACATCAACCCATGGTTGAACTATATAAGGTTGACCCGTAAGAAGTTTCATTTTCCAGTTCAGATTTGTTGTTACGTCATTGAGATCGAGAAACGTAAACAATCCCGTCATTCCCATGACGGATTGGTTGACTGGTTTGATGGCATTTCGGTGATTGGTTAATAACCGTAACGCCACTTACATCAGCGACGTCACAGGCGAACAACGAACTACATCCGCAAAAATGAGCTTCTCGTGGATCAACCTTACACTAGTTATCATACACAAACCCATGAAATCAAGTACTCAAAGCACCGCATGTCCACAGCCACTGCTTCAACATGCCCAAGTGAGGCATGGTCAAACTGCATCTGGTCAAATCTATTCTAGTTCAACCTATTCGGGACTAACCCAGACACGTAGCAATGTTTCTCCATCCAAAACAAACCAGAACAGACCTAACGTGACTCGGGAGCGCAGCCGTGCACCACCAATTTTGTGCGTCAATAAGCCCTGAATCGAACGCCTTGTATCTCTCCGGACATCCACCAATCAGCCATGAACCACTCGGCTTAGTCTTCCTCCGGCCTCGCATAGAACCTGCCGTGCACCACCAGGCCGCGGATCGAATCTTACTTCCGGGCAAATTACGTAATTTTACGTTTACCGCATCTGAGGTTAGGTTTCAGTCTTTCAGATAGCATAGTTCTGTTCCAAAATTCATCGTCTTTCGACAAGTGGCCGTTCAACCGGCTGGTTCGGCCCACGGCCTAGATACGGACGGCTTGAAGTGTTGAAGGCTACGTTCCGGAAGGCAGGAATCATGATGATCCATTACATCCAGGGCAGTGGTGGTCTTCGGCAGGCGACCCCGTGACTCCAGGGATTATTTAAGAGTTAACCCTCCACGCTCTACCGCCGTATGTCACTCTCCGGGAACATAACTTTCAACTTAAATTATGCGTTAACTATTAAGTGTAGCAACTTGAGGACATTTGTACGCAACAGAGAACATTTTAAAGTTGTCGTACGTGGCGGCAACCATCAGTGCAAGTCATTTTACGATGACCAGAACGTATCCTTTTTGGGAAGTAGGCTTATGACAATATTGCTTCGGTTACTCATGTCAGGCGGTAGAGGGGTAAATTTGTGGACTCATGGCTGCTCCAGTGCTCCCCCACATTGTTGATAGTTAGTGCGTCGAAAATTGTGAGAAATGACTTTGAAAGGGCCATTGACAATGCACCAAATTATTATCGACCATTATTGCATCATAGAAAATTAAATGTCATCTAAATCGGAAAAATGCAGCGCACTTTTAAAGACAAATAGCTGCTATTCGTCACCTTATATAATCGTGCGCAACACTTCTCTGTGTCACCAGCAATCGGGGCTTCATCAACGCAATAGCAGTTATTTTGGACACCAATGGCTTACGCGATGAATTCTTGTTTTAAATTCCTCTTTTGTTGCTGACTAAAATAAAATATGCTGCTGTGGAATACATGTAGGTATATAACACCAACATTTTAAGACCTACGCATCAGCATAAGTTCTGCGCATTCTAGTGGATTTTGATTAATTCCTTAATTACACAAGCACCTTAACCCTAAATTTGCATGACCAAAAGAATCATTGAGGCCTCAGCTTTTGGCTCCATCACTAACTTAACCGTATCCTTACACACCAAGCAACTAAAATCCATAAGACTTTCAAAAGTCCCGAGTAACTCAAGAGTAGTTAACTCAGGATAATTAGTTTTCAAGTAGTTTAATCTACATACGTCATGCAGCCTGCATAAGTCACTACGCTTTGATTTTGAAAAGGCATTCCATAAAGTCAAGTGTGATGAGGTCATTGAAAATATCCGAAAATATCAAGCTCTTCCCGATGGAAGTAAACTAAAGTTAATAGAGGGTAGTTTATTTTCATGCTATTGTTATTTGAGGCAGCCTGTGAAAAGAATACACTTTTGTTAAAAAATATCATAAAAATTGAATCATCAATAACAGATGTTTTAAGAGAAGTAATGCTATATTCAAGAAATATTAATCAACTGAGGACTGAGGTCAACAATATCCGCTGTGATAATCACATCTCTTAAAATAAAATCACCTGATTATCGAAGTGAATATATTGGTACTAACATTGAAAACGTTTTTAGGAATAAAACATTTTGAAATTCTTTATACGTGGAAAGACAATAATAATAAAAAAATATATAACTCAGTACTCACTGCAGTGAGTGACAGAGAGCGCATTTTCTCGTCGACGAAATATTGAGGTCACGGACAGACAGACGGACGGACAGACAGACAGACGGACATGGCGAGCGCAATAGTGCATTTTTTTCCATAAATGAGAAAATTCGCTAAAAACAGAAAAATTATTTGTATTTAATTCTCCAAGTTTGATGTGTCTCCTAATTGGAAGATCGAACTGTTATAAAACGTTGCTGCTTCTATAGAACTTTATCTATTTCAACTATCTTATCCTTTATAGCAGGTCAACACATCAACCTGAATATAAGTTGTTGAATAACACTTTCGATGAAGGATATAATAAATCTGAAATCATTGATTTATGTTACAGAGGCAAAGCAAATATTTATAAAAAATTACCTACACGACGACAGCGAAAATGTCAAATGTAGCTCTTAAAGTACACCTTCTGTAACTCGTACGAGTGACATAAAGCTTCCATAAAAATGTGCCATTTCTGATGATATTGCTACGGAAAAGAATACAATTTTCCGCTGTTATTTTCTACACCAGTGCAATACACAATAACTGTATTTCGATTTACTTCTCCCAAAAGCTATCACATATTGCAAAGGCAGGTCATAAGAACGAATTAAAATTCAATGATTCTATTCTAGCTATCTTCTATCGATGCGACGAATTTTTACGGTGTAATATTACATTGTTTGTTATTATGTCTTTTGCAGAGTTTTACGAACTGTGTAATGAGGCGTATATAGAACCTTATAGCTTGGTATCTATCAATCAAGATGAGCATCCCGCGTTCCAATTATTGACTGTGGTTAACCCATTCATCCGAACAATACAAATTAAGATGGATAAAAAAATTGATATTTCGGCTGGGTAGTCAGGTTTTGGTGCAGTTTGATAGACAGGCAGATTGAGGGTAACTATATACTGTATATAGCAGTGATTTGCCAATGATACACCTGTTTACCCAAACTGTGCTGGTAAACTCGTTTTTCACACTACAATCACCATCATTGCATGATGGACCATCATATCGATTGAATGATGATGAGGAATAATAACCAATAACAGCTTCAGTGTAAAGAATAGCTACTAAATTCTGGACGCTTTTCTTATTATAAGCTAACACAAAAATGTTCGCTTCAGAATGGATTGCCCTAATTTTAAATGATAGCTGCACGAAATAAGTATAGAGAATAAAACCTATAACTGCAGTATTTCGTTCCCAAACATAACTTGCAGTGACAAGATTAATGCGTTCGACCGATGATGCATGATAATGGGGAGTGGGGTTTATATATCATCTTGTGGGGCATCACCCATGTCCTCGGTCCATTACCCATGGCGTAAGTCCTCGGTCGTGATCGCATTTCATTCCTGCCCGCCAATCACGGGGGTAATTTTTCAATTATAGTTAACGAATGCAGATACGAAATCCGAATTTTTTTTCAATAATATTAATTGAATCTTAAGACGTATTTTCAAACAATTATCTCTGCAGGCATTAAAGACCCTGCAGGTGCAAATAGCATTAAGAAGTGCCACAAAGCGGCTATGTTCACCGTTCCACGACGATCAGTACTGTGATGGTCGGTCAACTGGTTCTGATAATCTAATTTTTGTCTCTAACTAACCTTGTGTCCGTCACAGATGTCACTGGATTTGATTAGAATATGTGGGATGGAATTCCTGAAGTCAACCGTCAGTAAACAAGACATTAACACTTCAGTTACCCCTGCAGTCCAGTGTGCAGTGTGTGACGGTTGCCACCCTAAGTGCCACCCATGCAGCGTGCATTAACGGGACTCACTGCATAGTCACCTTAACGTAAAATTACAGCTACGTTACTCAAACCGCCGTGCTATCATGAAAATGCTTCTGTGATATCCGTGACCTGTTCTCTATGAGCTATTCCTACACTATTTTAAGCTAATTTCAACACCACTCCTCGAAACGAAGGAATCTAAATGTTTTGGAGAAAGAATTAAACGCAATGCAGGAGCAATAAGGCAAATTTTAATCGACGATACAAGTTTTATGTTAGAATATATTTGGTAAAGCTGGTGAGCGTGCGTGTTTTATGCTGGCACGGCAAATAAGGTCATCAATCGCGGGGATTATCGATCGCGGGCAAAGCTGGTCTAACCTGATGGCTCTTAGTAATCGAACCTTTTCACGAAATTGAAGTATTTCAATTCTTTTATCACAGAAATCAACATACTTTAGTTCGTTAGTCTTAAAGTTAGATGTGTATAAGAGACAGNTGCTCCGCCAATCACGGGGGTAATTTTTCAATTATAGTTAACGAATGCAGATACGAAACCCGAATTTTTTCAATTATATTACTTGAAGATTAAGACGCATTTTCAAACAATTATCTCTGCAGGCATTAAAGACCCTGTATGTGCAAATAGCATTAAGAAGTGCCACAAAGTGGCTATGTTCACCGTTCCACGACGATCAGTACTGTGATGGTCGGTCAACTGGTTCTGATAATCTAATTTTTGTCTCTAACTAACCTTGTGTCCGTCACAGATGTCACTGGATTTGATTAGAATATGTGGGATGGAATTCCTGAAGTCAACCGTCAGTAAACAAGACATTAACACTTCAGTTACCCCTGCAGTCCAGTGTGCAGTGTGTGACGGTTGCCACCCTAAGTGCCACCCATGCAGCGTGCATTAACGGGACTCACTGCATAGTCACCTTAACGTAAAATTACAGCTACGTTACTCAAACCGCCGTGCTATCATGAAAATGCTTCTGTGATATCCGTGACCTGTTCTCTATGAGCTATTCCTACACTATTTTAAGCTAATTTCAACACCACTCCTCGAAACGAAGGAATCTAAATGTTTTGGAGAAAGAATTAAACGCAATGCAGGAGCAATAAGGCAAATTTTAATCGACGATACAAGTTTTATGTTAGAATATATTTGGTAAAGCTGGTGAGCGTGCGTGTTTTATGCTGGCACGGCAAATAAGGTCATCAATCGCGGGGATTATCGATCGCGGGCAAAGCTGGTCTAACCTGATGGCTCTTAGTAATCGAACCTTTTCACGAAATTGAAGTATTTCAATTCTTTTATCACAGAAATCAACATACTTTAGTTCGTTAGTCTTAAAGTTTGATTGAAAAAAAGTTAAAATTTGACACGTGTAATCTTGATGAATGTCAAGGGTGACAGTGATTCTCGTATCAATATTTGTTCTTTTCTTCGTTGATAGCGATATTGAAGAATCTATTTATTTTAGAGGATAATATCACAATTCTTGGCCGCAGGAGTGTGCGCGCGCCCCTTCCTGCAGACGACGCAGGTGGGCTGCGTCTTCGTCGACGTCTTCCGCCGCGTCGACTTCCCGACCGCCAGGAACTCCTGCCCTCCTGGCACCTCGCTGTGGTACCCCAGAACCAACGCTGAAGTCACGGCCATGTCTGACACCCTCATTAAAAGTGATTTGAATATTTTGTTTTCTTTGACTATTGACATAATACTTCCACTGTGAAATATATTCAAATTTTATTCTAATTTTATAGCATAGTATTTTGGTAGATGTGTCTGACAACCTCATCAAAAGTGATTTGAATATTCTGTTCCCTTAGCCTAAAGACATAATCTTTCCACTGTGAAATATATTCAAATTTTATAATAATTTTGCTACTAAGTAGTTTGGTAGATGTTAGATTGCTAATCATGCACGCTACCAGATCTTTGAACTCTATTACCCAACCAATTCTGGCAAGTTGAACTTTACCTTCCTATACCACTGGAAATGAAGCACTGATTTGTGTTTTAAGTTCAAAGGCGTTGTGATGATTTCATACAAATGCCCACTTATTGTTTTGATACTGCAACCACAACTACCACGTTACAGTTGTCTCGACCCACACCTGACTATATAGAGATCGACTCGTGTACTACACCACCGCCCGCTTATTGCGCTTCAACTCATTCTGCCTGATCTATCAATCGAACAGCCACTGCTAGATCATTGTCCCTGTCTATCAGCCACTGCTGGATCATTGCGCCTGATCTATCAGCCACTGCTAGATCATTGCGCCTGATCTATCAGCCACTGCTAGATCATTGCGCCTGATCTATCAGCCACTGCTAGATCATTGCGCCTGATCTATCAGCCACTGCTAGATCATTGCGCCTGATCTATCAATTGCCAGCTACATCATAGGGCTTTGTTGCCCGACCACTATTCAGTCAATGGGCTTCATTGCCCGACTACTATCCGCTTAGTAAGCTCAATTACCCTATCATTAGCCACTAAATGTGATTTTTTACCCGTTCACGACACGTTCAATGGATTCACTCACCCGACCTTTACCTGCTCGTTTGGCTTTATTATCCTATCACTATGCGCCGATGTAAAATTAGTTTACAATATGTGCGTTCCATTGTTTGCCCATTGCTTGCTCATTGCCCTTCAATCTTGAACTCTCGTGCAGGGTACACCTCAACTTTTCGCTTCCCGTTGTTTGGGTTTTCATCTGCTTGCGGACCATCGGAGCCACTCCCTGACGGACAGCCCGGCCCCTGCCATTCTGTGTACATCCCCTGCTGCCTTACGTCAGGAGTATGCTCTACTGGACTCTGTGACTGCCTCGGATGTGTCGACTATAGCGGTGAGCTTCCGGAATCGGAGAGAGTGATGATTGAAGGAGTGTGTGGAATTCCAATATCGGACATATGAATAAATATAAGTGTACATGGCGTTATTCTCGGTTATTGTTGTTGTTGAGGAGTTAGAATGCTGAATTTATAATCTTCATATGATACAGCTAGGAGGTATGTGTATACGCCTATAGTGAATGCTGTTTAACTGTGGTTTAGATCTGAGAAAAATGGCACTCAGAAAGTAAAGAAATACTTGATCCTGTTTGTAATCATTTGTAGCCATTGAGGATGCGCTAATGATTTATAGAAGTTTCATTCAATTTTCAATAAAGTCTATGCCGTTTTTTCTCATGTCTGGTCGAGTCTAACGATAGAAGTGCCACCAATAATGGCTGATGTTATAGTTTCTGCAATTGACGAACTTCAGATTGTGGGACCAACATATGAAGGTGATGATTTGCGCACGTGTTAACAGATTTTTCCATGAGAGCTTTTCAAGTAACCAATTTATTCATATCAAAACATTAGTACCTAAGTAACAACGTTTATTTATGGACAAAGAAAAATAGCATTGAAGATGGGTATACCTATGCTTATTAATATGGTTTAGGAAATTGCAAGATAACCTTTGCATTTTAAATGGACGGTGCTCACAAACTTAGACTGGAAGTAGGAGATAGGCAGAGGTCCAAAAATGTAATTCTTAAATTAGCCCTGCAGTCAGCGCTGAGCATGGAAGAACTTTCACTTAGCCTGAGATAATTAAGCCTCGCCATGCTGCAGGAAGGAGGGGGCCTGGGTGGACGTGGTGTACTTAGACTTCACGAAAGCGTTTGACAAAGTTGACCATGGAGTGCGCTTCAGAAAATTAAGACTGCTGGGGGTCGGTGGTGAATTATTGGCGTGGATCCACAGCTTCCTAACAGAAAGACTACAAGCTGTCGTTGTAGGAGGCTCGAGATCGAGCGAGGCTAGGGTGAAGAGTAATGTACCACAGGGAACGGTACTCGGCCCAATCCTCTTCCTCATCCACATCGCCGACATAGATGTGATAGTGAACCGCGCCACTGCATCGTCATTCGCGGACAACACCAGGATACTAATGACCATAACAGACAGGAGGGCCTGCGAGATGTTGCAAGAAGACCTTTCTGAAATATATGACTGGGCCCAAGCGAACAAAATGCAGGTCAACCGGACCAAGTTTGAGGTTATGACATACAGCGGTAGCGGAAGAGCTGATATGGAGCACCGCTACCTGGCGCCTGGCAACTCTGAAATCGAAGAGAAGCGACTCGCTTGCGATCTAGGAGTGTTGATGAATACTCAGGTAAATTTTGGTGATCACATAACGACAATAACCGCAAGAGGTAGGCGACAGATGGGGTGGATCTGGCAGACGTTCAGAACAAGAGAAGCGGAACCGATGATCACACTCTTTAGTGCCCAATTGTGATACCTATCCTTTAATAATGATGCCACCTCTGGACCCCGTTCACACTCGGCGCAGTGCGGCAACTGGAAGGGGTCCACCGAACCTTCACTTCCAGGATCAGAGGGATGGAAGGTTTTTGAGGCCTACAGGAGAGGTATGTCATTCTGTACGCGTGGAAAATAATAGCCGGAATGTCACCAAACTTTGAAAGTGAGACCTTCAGGATTGAAACTTTACCATAAGCAGAGAAAAGGGAGTGCAGGATTCCTTCACTACGTAACAGAGCTGAAGTCAAATTTCAATCCCAGTGGGAAGGATCTCTTTCCGTGGCAGGGCCGAGGCTGTTTAACGTCCTATGCCGAAGAATCTAAGAGAGAGTGAGTTCACCTCCAAGAGACGACTGGACGTGTTCCTGGGCACAACCCCTTATCGCCCTCCCTTGCACCACTACTAGCGGCGAGAAGCAAGCAGCAGCATCGTGCATCAGCTGGCCCAAATGGGGGCGGATGCGGGATAGTCATCGTGGCCTGGGACTGATACGTCCGAAACATATTATAAGGATACTGCAGATGAAGCTAATAATACACTGTTTGCTTCAAGTTCCGACCACCGTCTGGTATTGGTGGGTACGAAAATTGGAACTGAAATTCAGCCCAGGTCTACACCTGAATAGGGACTGGCAGGACTCTACTTCCGCCATCGAAGAACGGTCTGGAAGGCAATTAGAAATGAACTCGCCAGAAATTTATTGGAGAGCAGAGTTTTGTGAGAGGAATGACGATGGAATATACACAAAAGTTTGCGAGAAACTTGTGCAGGTGTGTTTACGTCATATCCCGAGGAGAACAGGCCCTAAAGTTCGCAGCATTCCGAGAAACTGACGAACCCTCACGAGAAAACGCAAGCTACACTGTTAGAAAAAACGGGTGAAAAATGTGCAGTACACGTTTGTTTTCGAAGTTCATTTACCGTAATCCGGTCATTCAGGTTATTTACCATGGTTTGTTGGACTTCAGCGGTAGATGGCGCCACAGTCATCGGTCGAGTTAATATCTAGACGCCATCTTGAGTGGCAGACATCGCTTAAGAGTTAAATTTATTCAGTTTATTTTTGCTGGTTTATACTATTTTTTGTTGTTGGCTGTGATTTTTGTACAAATGATAAGGTATCTCGGTGATTACATTGCTGGTTATTATGTCTTTTGCAGAGTTTTACGAACTGTGTAATGAGGCGTATATAAAACCTTATAGCTTGGTATCTATCAATAAAGATGAGCATCCCGGGTTCCAATTATTGAAAGTGGTTAACTCATTCATCCGAACAATACAAATTAAGATGGATAAAAAAAATGAGATTACGGCTGGATACTCAGGTTTCGCTGCAGTTGGATAAACAGGCAGATTGGGGGTGATTTGCAGCGATTTGCCAATGATACACCTGTTTACCCAAACTGTGCTGGTAAACTCGTTTTTCACACTACAATCACCATCATTGCACGATGGACCATCATATATCGATTGAATGATGATGAGTAATAATAACCAATAACAGCTTCAGCGTAAAGAATAGCTACCAAATTCTGGACGCTTTTCTTATTATAAGGTAAACACAAAAATGTTCGCTTCAGAATGGATTGCCCTAATTTTAACTGATAGCTGCACGAAATGAGTATGGAGAATAAAACCTATAACTGCAGTATTTCGGTCCCAAACATAACTTGCAGTGACAAGATTAATGCGTTCGACCGATGATGCATGATAACGGGGAGTGGGGTTTATATATCATCTTGTGGGGCATCACCCATGTCCTCGGTCCATTACCCATGGCGTAAGTCCTCGGTCGTGATCGCATTTCATTCGTGCTCCGCCAATCACGGGGGTAATTTTTCAATTATAGTTAACGAATGCAGATACGAAACCCGAATTTTTTCAATTATATTACTTGAAGATTAAGACGCATTTTCAAACAATTATCTCTGCAGGCATTAAAGACCCTGCAGGTGCAAATAGCATTAAGAAGTGCCACAAAGCGGCTATGTTCACCGTTCCACGACGATCAGTACTGTGATGGTCGGTCAACTGGTTCTGACGACCTTATTTTTGTCTCTAACTAGCCTTGTGTCCGTCACAGATGTCACTGGATTTGATTCGAGTATGTGGGATGGAATTCCTGAAGGCAACCTGTCGGTAAACAATACATTAATACTTCAGTTACCCCTGCAGTCCAGGGTGCAGTGTGTGGCGGTTGCCCACCAACGTGCCTCCCATGCGGTTTGCGTTAACAGGACTCGCTGCGTAGTCATTTTAACGTCAAATTCGCTACGTCACGCAAACCGCCGTGCAATCAAGAAAATGTTTCTGTGATATCCGTGAGGTGTTCTCCTTAAGTTATTAATTCTTACACTCTTTTAAGCTAATTTCGACACCACTACTCGAAACGAGGGAATCAAAACATTTTGAAGAAAAAATTAAATATAATGCCGGAGCAATAAGGCAACTTTTTATCGACGACACAATCTTTATGCAAGAATCTATATGGAAACAAAGTGAGCGTGTGTGTTTCAAGATTGGAAAATATGATTATCAATCACGGGGATTATCGATCGCGGGCAACGCTGGTCTAACTTGATGGCCCTTAATCGAACATTTTCGCAAAATTAAAGCGTGTCAATTCTTTTATCACAGAAATCAACATACTTTAGTTCGTTAGTCTTAAAGTTTGATTGAAAAAAAGTTAAAATTTGACACGTGTAATCTTGATGAATGTCAAGGGTGACAGTGATTCTCGTATCAATATTTGTTCTTTTCTTCGTTGATAGCGATATTGAAGAATCTATTTATTTTAGAGGATAATATCACAATTATTGATCGCAGGAGTGTGCGCGCGCCCCTTCCTACGAACCACGAAGCTGGGCTGCGTCTTCGTCGACGTCTTCCGTCGCGTCGACTTCCCGACCGCCAGGAACTCCTGCCCTCCTGGCACCTCGCTGTGGTACCCTAGAACCAACGCTGAAGTCACGGCCATGTCTGACAACCTCATCAAAAGTGATTTGAACATTTTGTTTTCTTTGACTAAAGACATAATACTTCCACTGTGAAATATATTCAAATTTTATTGCATAGTATTTTGGTAGATGTCTCCGACAACCTCATCATAAGTGATTGCAACATATTGTTCTCTTTGTCTAAAATATAATACGTGCGCCGCGCATCTCGCCAGGTGGAAGGCACAGCAGCTGCAGGATTGCCACGTCTGCATGTTCGCCCGGTTGATAGCCCGCTGGAGCAGTCGAATCTCCCGCTTTCAGACCCGACTTTCATCATTGAACCATGGGTCTGAGACTCGTTGGGGGTACCCGAAGTGTGCGTGCAGGAATAAGGTCATCGAGTGCACAGGTCAGCTCGGCGTTGTAGAGTTGCACTAGGTTGTTGACTGATAGTGTCAACCATGAGTCAGGCCATGGTTGAATTATAATGTATTAATTCAACCATGAGTCAGGCCAACTTAGTCGGGACGAATGCAGTTTTTCACGTGAGACATCGACGTCGAGACCGCGCCTCAGACGATAGGTAACGAACGGTCTTGTGCGCTGGCACTGTCCATCGAAGTAGTCGATGGTCGGATATTGCGATCTCGATGATGTCGACTGGCAGACTTTGAAGGTCAGCAAGCGTGATGACAACGTCCAGCAGTCCGCCAATGTCGTGTGTCGAGTTTCAGTAAGGTAATTATCATTACTTCTGGCAGATCATTTATAAAAGCAACGAACAAAATAGGCCCCAGGACGCTTCCTTGTGGCACGCCACTGCGCACTGATGCCCAGTCTGACATAGCGATGTCGGCGCTGAAGAGTAGGCCTAATGTGGCCTGTCACCGATTCTTCTTTTCGTGACTTGTTCACAGAAGATCTAAAATCGTGTCATTTGACCGGATCTTTTCATGACTGACGATCGCAACCATGCCGAAGGAGGCCAGAAGTTCGTTCAGCTGACGCGCCGATGGGTCGTCGACGCGATCCAGCTGAACGATTAAATCGCCGGTGATAAAGACATGATCGGGGAAAATCGCAAGACTGGTGAAGACATCGCTGATTATCATCAGCTGCAGTTTCAGTAAAGTAATTATCATCATCTGCAGTATCAGTAAGGTAATTATCATCAGCTGCAGTATCAGTAAGGTAATTATAATTAACTGCAGTATCATTACGGTAATTATCGTCAGCTGCAGTATCAGTACGGTAATTATCTTACGGTAATTATCATCAGCTGCAGTATCAGTTAAATTATTGTCTGAGACAAATCAAATGCAACCATTAAGGAAAATCTGTGAATTTGGCCTTCACTTTACGCATTGAAATACTTCACTTCATGTAATTTCAGCAGACTATTCAATTTGATTTATCGCTTCCACGACGTACAGCAATTTTACGATCAAAATTGGAGGCACATTTTACGTCCCTGTGGCATGCGTCCTGAATGGTTGCTTTAAATTACTGTAATCTAAATTTATTACAAATTTAATTGAATCAATAGAAATATTGTATCGAAAAATTATGTATAATTCTTATACCATATGTGTTCGTATAAAATATCTGGCTAGAAGTAGTAATGTTGAAATACATAAAAAATAATAATTGGATTTACTTACCCCATCGCACTGCATTTTGCCCCATCGATTATACATCTATTCGCTTCCCCACGATGGCTGCTATCATTGTAACATCAATATCCCTGGTCGATCAATATCAATAATATTTATTGTAAACCTTTCAATGAACCATGAATTACTGCCACTCAATTAACATTACAACACGTGCGTTAATTTCAAGTCATAATCTATCATCACTAGCGTTAGAATAAATTACAGTCCATATGCATTCAAGCTAAGCTTGCGCGCAATGAATAGGTACAATAATTTGAACTTTTTTTCATAAATAGTAAACACAAAATTGTTGGCTGCTGAGGGGATTTCCCTAACTTTATTAAAAATTGTAGAATAAGTTGGTAAAGATTTTTTGAAATTCAAATGTTAAATTAGATTTTTCACTTTCCATCTTTCTTGAATTAAAGAAGTAATTTTCTTCTCGCTCTACCATTAATTTAAAAATAAGTAAAAGAAGGAGCAGAGAGAGCCACCGGTTTTGCCAGCGTGTCTTACCTTAGTTTCCCCTTTCCAATTTATTCATCGATCTCATATTCATTTGCATGTCATTCACTTCTTGATAGACCCAGTTTATTTAAATTTAAATCTCATGTTGTGTTTCCGTGACAACTATTATTTCAAAATTAATAGCATGCTTTAATTTACTATTAAAACTCTCACTGGGCTAATCTTTCTGTACCAATCTAACTCGGCATTACTTGGCTCCAGCCTCTTACAGTATGTGGATTTTTCATTGTTTTTTTTTTTCAATTTGCTAATGAATTATTATCAATTGCAATTATATCACGGGTAATTCGCAATTTAGTTAACTGTATTTTCTTGTCGGCAGCGATTGAAAACGTGTTTCTTTATCTGCCTCAGATTGATCCGTAATTTTCTTCGTTTAAATAAAACTCGGAGAATTTTATACTGGACAACATTTGTTTTCATAACCATCATCAAAAATTTTTACCGAAAGCTGCTGGAAGTGAGTATGGAGAAAATAACCTATAACTGCAGTATTTAGGTTCTAAACAGAACTTGCGTGGACAAGATTAATGGGTTCGACCGTTGATGCATGATGATACTGAACCATCACCCGAGGGAGGGGGTTCTCGATCTGATTGGTGATTGCTGTGTCGTACGCGCCCCGACAATCATGAGGACAATTTTCCAATTTTCTTTCGTATACGCAGAGGTGACCCCATATAGTGTGACATTGTAAGTTATGGCTTGGAGCTCATTGCTCAACTGCTTTCTCTGTATGTATATAAGAGCGTGTGGGCCTGAATATTCCTCATTACCGTCCTGTACAAGCTGGTATGCTAGTAAGCCAGCATTGCCAAGTGCCATAGAAAAGCTATATGTTCACAGTACCATGACGATCAGTACTGTGATGGCCTGTCAACTGTTCCTGGCGATCATATTTTCGTCTCTAACTAACCTTGCGTCCTGTCAAAATGTTGCCTCATTCGATTCAAACATATGGGATAGGATTCCTGAAGTCGACTTGGCATCAGTAAACAAGACACTAACACTTCAGTTACCCCTGCAGTCCAGGGTGCAGTGCACTGCGGTTGCTCACCAACGCGCCTCCCATGCGGTGTGTGTTAACGGGACTCAATGCGTCGTCATCTTAACGTCAAATTACAGCTACGTCGTTCCATTCGTGACACAGACTTGGAAATGCTTCTCAGATGCCCGTGAGTGATTCGCTACTAGCTATTCTTTTACACGCATACGCTTATTTCGAGATCAGGATTCGGAATAAACTGTATGCATTATTTTTGTAGAGTAAATGCAACACAATATAATAGAACTTTTGCCACTACTTTTTTGCCAGTGACATACGCTCTCATCCTTGTAAGTGTATAACTTTCTTTGACCAAAAATTTTGAAACGTGATTATCTATAAAATTATAAAAATGAGGGACATGTCTTCAAGCTACGTTTTTTTCGATTATAGAGACTAGTTTGTCCTGAAATAGATTAAGTACGAAGTAATAATTTGACCATGATAAGGGCAATGAGTGTTGATCAGTATAAATTGATTCTATTCATATTTAGGCCTATGTTCGTAGGTGTATATTAGGATTACGTATTTAAAGATTTCCTTTCTAAGAACAATATTTTTATTCCACGCCGCAGGAGTGTGCGCGCGCCCCTTCCTGCAGACGACGCAGCTGGGCTGCGTCTTCGTCGACGTCTTCCGCCGCGTCGACTTCCCGACCGCCAGGAACTCCTGCCCTCCTGGCACCTCGCTGTGGTACCCCAGAACCAACGCTGCCATCACGGCCATGTCTGACTACATCGAAACAAGTAATTTGAACATTCTGCTTTCTTTGACTAAAGACATAATCTTTCTACTGTGAAATATGTTCAAATTTTATAATATTTTTGCTACTAAGTACTTTGGTAGATGTTAGATGGCTAATCATACACGCTACCCGATCTTTGAACGCTATTACCCAACCAATTCTGGCTGGTTGAACTAGGCCTTCCTACCACTGGAAATGAAGCACTGATTCGTGTTTAATGTTCAAAGGCGTTATGATGATTTCATACAATTGCTCGCTTATTGTTTTGATTGCAACCACAACTATACCAAGTTACTGTTATCCCGACCCACACCTAACCATTGAGTCCATGGTTATGGTTAACCTAACTCATTCTGCCTAATCCATCAACCACTGCTGGATCATTGCGCCTATCTATCAACCACTGCTGGATCATTGCGCCTGATCTATCAACCACTGCTGGATCATTGCGCCTGATCTATCAGCCACTGCTGGATCATTGCGACTGATCTATCAGCCACNCCTGATCTATCAGCCACTGCTGGATCATTGCGCCTGATCTATCAGCCACTGCTGGATCATTGCGCCTGATCTATGAGCCACTGCTGGATCATTGCGCCTGATCTATCAGCCACTGCTGGATCATTGCGCCTGATCTATCAGCCACTGCTGGATCATTGCGCCTGATCTTTGAAACACTAGCGATATCAAAGGGCTTTATTACCCGACCACTATATATACAGCCAATGGGTTTCATTTATACCGGATGACTATCTGCTCAGTAAGCTTGATTACCCGACCATTAACCGTTTGTTGTGCGTTTTTACCAGTTCACTATACTCGTTCAGTGGACTCGATCACCCCACCCTTACCTGCTAGTTGGACTTCATTATTCGACCACTACCCACTCATGTCGAATTACTTTACACTTTACTACATGCGAGTTCTATGGTTTGTCCACTACTTACTCATTGCTCTTCAATCTTGAATTATTGTGCAGGGTACTCCTCAACTTATCAATTCCCGTTTTGGTATTCCTATGCTTGCGGACCATCAAGTTCACTCCCCGACGGACAGCCCGGCCCCTGCCATTCTCTGTACATCTCCTGCTGCCTTTCGTCAGGAAAATGTTCTACTGGGCTCTGTGACTGCCTAGGATGTGTCGACTATAGCGGTGAGCTTCCGGCTGAATCGGAAAGAGTGATGATAGAAGGAGTGTGTGGAAATGAATAAGTATAGGCGTACATGGAGTTGTTGTTGAAGAGTTAAGTGTTGATCTTTCACTGTGCGATGACATGGTAGTATCACGGTTGTGGGATTGAATGAAAGATAGGCCTTCAGATAAGGTTTACTTTAACACCGAAACTATAAGAGCAACCCGCCCTGGCCGAAGACCAGAAGCTAGAGAGCGATAGTAGTAGCGGGTGCTTCCTCTCACAGGGAAATAAGGCAAGAGACATAAAAGTTACGCTAGAATCAGACAACTCGCAGTACATGTTGAACTGAGGTGATACGTTTATTCTAACAGTTAGAACGTTGATGTTGTGATCATTTATAAGACACGGGAAGCACGCGTACACGGTAAATGAATACATTTTAGCTATGGTTTAGGTCGGAGAAAAATGGCACTCATTTTAATACAGCAGCACTTCTTAAGAAAAAAGACAATTACTCCTATTATAAATCATTTGCAGACATCTAGGTTGTGCTAATAAGAGGGCTATCCAAAAACTAGGGAACGTTTTGTAATAATTCAAAAACTAGGTACAGGAAAAATATTTTATTCTATTCGTCCGAAAGAGTGACTAAAGCCAGTTGTTTATCTTCGGGAACAAGTGAAAATCACTCGGTGCTAGATCGTAACTGTAGGGTAGATGTGGGAAAATTTCCCATTTGATTGAGTCAAGATGACAATGCTCGATAATTTTCATTACAATGCCCAACTTCACACGGCAGATCGAACTGCAGAACGTCTAGACTCATTTTGAACGCGTTCAAGAATAGACTAGATAAAGCTATGGAAAAATATATGTTCAGACTTGAAATGCCTAGCACCATATCGAACCCGGTGGAAGTCTAGTAGCTATTTCAAACTACCGTCAGTTTGGAAAAGATCCGGTCGAAGGGTCTGTTTTTAGATCCCCCGTTAACTAGTCACGAAAAGTACAAGGATCGGCGACAGGCCACATCAGGCCTATTGCATAGCGCCGGCTTCACTATGATATGATCTAAGATATGATAAAAATTGCTCCCTTCTTGTCAGCAAATATTGCACTTGGATCAGGCGATTCATTTAACAACATATTCAAGAATTTAGCCTATTGTACAGGAGACATCATTGCCACGCGTTCAGCCTCAAGTGAACTAAATTAAGGCTTATAACGAGGGATGTATCTTTGTGTCCCATGAGACAAGAGGGCCTTTTAAGCAAATTTGTAGTGTATGTAGTATCCAGTGATACTTTCGCGATCAGCTTTACTACCCCGGTTAAAGTCGCAAAAACCAAATACTTGGAATTAGTTAACATTTTAACCTCAGGTATTAGTCGATGGTTCCCTTCGGGTATCTCAGGACATTTTTGGCAGCATTCATGCACGTGTGCGTCACATGGGTCGCTGCATGGCCTGCGTTAGCTTGCACACAATGTATGTAGTATCCAGTGACATTAGATAGAAGAGTAAATGATAGTGGTACATGACATTGGATAGATGGGAAAAGCTATCCTTTCCTGATACAGTTAGCGTCAACGGGATTTGAACTTGTTACATCTGAACCACCAAAATATTGATCAGCTCGCCTATATACATATAGTGTAAAGAAACCATTAGCATTAGAATAATTAGATTGATAGAAACCCTCTGCGGTGAGGAAAGATTGTAGTATTTCATTCCAATTTGAGCAATTTCACCCACTCTGTTATTGTCTATAAAGTTATTTTTTTACGATTTCCAATACAGCTAGTATCCACAGTCATCACTCACAGAGGAGCTCTTGTATAGGCTGCTCTATGTACACTTAACCTAACATAACATAGTGATGTCGGCTCTGAAGTGTAGGCCTGATGTGGCCTGTCGCCGATTCTTTTCCATTTCGTGCCTTGTTCATAGATCTAAACTCGTGTCATTTGACCGGATCTTTTCATGACTGGCGATAGTTTGAAGAAGCTACTAGACTCGGGGCTGCTTTTGTCACCTTTTTTGAACAATGGTGTTACTTGAGCTTCTTTCCAGTCGGACGGCAAAGTTCCTTCGTTCAAGGTTTTTTGAAAGAATACTGTCCTTGGGCCGGCCAGAACGGATGCTAATTCTTTGAGCAATCTGGGATGGAAGCCGTCTGGTCCACATGACTTGTTGGGATTTTGAGCTACCAGGCGCTTGAGCTACCAGGCACTTCAGTACCAATTTGAACGTTTAGGCTGACTTGACTTCCAATTGGCTCACAAAGTAGATATATTGGACAGCTAATTGTATTAAAACTCTAAATGAATAAATTTTTGAGGAAGTTAGAACCCGGCCGTAGCGGTAGGGGACCTGACGGTAGAGCCATAGAGGGAGAGAGTTTTCCCGCAGGATGCATCCCGGGAAAATAAAAGTTTCGAAAGAAGCCTCATTACTAATTAGAATTGTTGCATACCGAATATAGCAATCATTGGAAATAATCCGAAATATAGAACCCTAAATTTAATTTTTTCCTCTTGAGTTACTAAGCACCTTCTGTTACATCTGTTAATATTAAATTACACAGCTGTCCATACTACACCCAAATTTATGGATCACTCTTCGGTGAAAATCGACTCCAAAAACTTTCAGGTCATTTGGGCAATAAAGAAATTTGTTTACGTTCTGAAATGAAGATAATAAATGTAATTAGTTGCGAAAAAACAACTAATTCTCTCTAATTTATCATGCATTTATAGTTGAATGAGCTAATTGAACCGATTATTGATCTGACTCTGCAATACTTTTCGAGCAGTCTTGTATCCAACGTTCTGGACGGGGTTTGAAAAAATCGCCGGAAATTGGACGTTCGACGACGGCCGGACCATCGGCATGGCGGTGGGCGCCGCCCCCTGGGGGAATAACGAGCCCCGGAACACTTCTCGCTGCGCTGCTCTGAACACGACTTCAGGGCTTCCTTTTCAAGCAGGGTCTTACGGGTATTCAGCATGGAAGTTCTATGAAGAGTCCTGCACTGGAGTAGCGCTCGGGTACATCTGCGAGCAGCCATGAAGCGCTATACCTAAACCACGCAACGCATATACCGCGGCCACACCATTTAAACCATATACAATATACCATCTGGATGCTGCCTTGAGAGCGACCTATACCACGTCTATACCAAATAACCTATATCATCCGCCAGCAGCCTTGAGAGCAACCTACATCGCGCCTATATCACCCTGCACCATATGGCCTATACCATACATTTGCTAAACCATCTGCGAGTAGCACTGATGGTGACCTTACCACACCATCGCTTAATTAATTGGTACACTCCCAGCTATTCTCTTCCCACATTCACTTAGCTTTGACATCGAGCTGCACTCCCTGCGTTTACTACTGCACCAACACTGCATACATTTATGCGTTCATTTATGCATACATTTAAGTATATATTGCTTAAGATTCAGCCAGGGACACGAGATTAGCTCGACGGAGTGTAACCTTTCACTTGTGTGTCTACATGATGTTTTAATTATCTAGCAAGTAATAAATTTCTCACATGCCTTTATCTCGCTCAACTGCATTTATGCTCTCTTTCAGAGCCGCTAGATATTTAAAATTTGAGAATATCGTCGAAAAAAAGTGACGACTTCAAGTAACCAAGCTACAGCGCACTTACTTTATTGGCCAGTGAATAACGCTGTTTTGCAACCACACTAGCTGCTAATACACGCTGTGTACAATATACACTCACCCCTTAATTGTACACGCTATGTACCCATATAATCAGTACTTCTGTGTTCTATTCAACTATTATCATAACTAAAACCACTGTCGAGCACCACACATCTTTAACATGTGTTTCTATTTTATTTATCTACAATAAATTTCACACATGTTCGTTGAAAATTCGTCTAAAAATAACTTCACGAAAGTTAGAAAACATTTAGTGCAAAAAGTTCTACTGAAAAACACTAAAAACGAATTCAATTCGGTCATATTTTTTTGACAGGATTTGAATAACTATTATTAATGATCAGTGAAGTTTCAATCATCATCTCATATCCGACTTCCAAATTGATAAATTCGTAAATTCCCAACTGGAATCTCTTAAATGTATTTTTGAAAATTATAGAATGAATAAAATTTGAGGATTCACGAATGGCATAGCGTATCATTCAAGTCCATGCTTCAAAAATACGTTAAACAAACAGAGCTAATTTTTTCTATCGAAAAATTGCTGGCGTGGGGACTAGTGATGACGTGGGGACTAGTGATGACGGGGGACTAGTGATGACGTGGGGACTAGTGATGACGTGGAGACTAGTGATGACGTGGGGACTAGTG
>NW_025947328.1:0-596 GCF_000764305.2 Hyalella azteca | reverse complement strand
ATCAAGAGGACAATTGGCCAGCCAAGAAACTCTTAATACTCATAAAAATATGCCCAAACCGTCAATATGTCTGTAGAACTTGCCAGCAAATATTTAAAACGAGTTTAGAACAGATAATTCTGTAAGGGATTCTAAAAATTGCTGTTTTAACCAAGAAATAGGACATTTATTTCTTTAAACAGAGAATTAAGGCACATTTCAGGTAGCGCTGGACTCCGAAACGTTTTCTGTAAAGATGCTATGAAATTATGGGGAATTTTCTTTGCCTTTAAATTTCTTCGCCGAAAATTTATTATATTTTACAATGAATAATAAACTCAAAAAATCGATTTGTTGCAGCAAAAATTACAAATTTACTAATAATCATTTAATTTTGGCTGATTTCGATCTTTATTTCGTGAGCGAATCAGGCAGTTTTCTTAGGCCACCATCTGGCAACCTGCCGACGGAGTGCGGGTGTCTCACTTGTACCAGGGCGCTTACAGACCTCGGATGGGTGGTGTGCATGTGTTGTGTTGCCTCATAATGAGTTACTGTGACTCATACTGCACACTTTATCTTTGTGCTTCCCTCCTGTCAGTTATTTGTTTATGACT
>NW_025947327.1:0-1162 GCF_000764305.2 Hyalella azteca | reverse complement strand
GTCTTGCAGTACAAGTATCAAAAGGTGAAACAGTCAGCCATATCAATAGTTAGTAACACGGTTGTATATGGAAGAGCTGAGCACGAACTTAGATGAATTAGAGTTGACTAAGTTCGTGTACCAGTAGCGTCACGTGGTGTTCAGTAATTCTAACTTTCGGGTGACGACTAAGAAAAAAATATCGTCTAGTACTTAATTTTATCGACTCCTCCTGGACGACATTTAATGAAAAGTTACACATTTTCGTCATTGTACATCCTGTGGTGCTGATAATAATTAATAAACAGTATTTCTATCCCAGACTTTTTTGAAAACCATAGAATAGAATAGAATGGAAGTGTCGGCGTTGAAGAAATAGGCCCATGGTCTGTTGCCGATTCTTGAATTTTTCGTGACTTGATTCACAAGGGATCCGGCCTTTGGAACCCGATCTTTCCATAGCTGACGATTGATTGAGATAGCTGCTGGACTTATTGCCTGGTCCGTAATTTGCTGAATAAGATTTGTTGAATAAGATGAATACGAACTAAAATTCATGAAATAAAAATATTTGAAAAGAATTTGACGCTGATTCGCAAATCTCGACGGCCAGGATTTTGAGGAATATTTTTACGTTATCGGCATACCAAGTAAATAAAAAATTCTGTAGAAATTATCAAACAGCTTCTGTTTGCATACCAGAGAAATCATAAATTCACCGTGTACTACGTATCTAGTTAAATATTTTAAAAAATAATTTTGCAAAGCTTAATGCAAGTTTAAAAATCAAGTTATGCTCTAATGCCAATAGATTTAGTTTTTGTTGAAGACAATCGAGCATAACTCAAGGCACAACCTTGCAGTGGTGCAGGCAAGCTTTGCCGTCGCACGCAGGGTTTGTTCCGTTCAATTAAGACGGAGGCAGCGCTGAAGACATTGTCATGCTCAGACATATACGAGTGACAAAGCATTGTCATGCTCAGTCATAACGAGTGACAATGCAGTGTTTTGTTCACGCGTTGACCGTGCAAGCGGGCGTCGTGACACTGCAGCGTGACACGGTTGTGAACATGCATGTCCTGAACACGGTATGCCTTCAGCATGTTATAGATATGTATTATGAATTTTACTATAATGTAACTTGATATGAGACATGTGCATACATGTTATGGTCCATATGGAT
>NW_025947326.1:0-5954 GCF_000764305.2 Hyalella azteca | reverse complement strand
AAGGATTCCTAATATATTCACAGACTTATTTAAAAGTCTCAATCCATAATATTCTTTCCACACAAACAGTTTATCACTATTTGGTAGAGCAAGGTCAACTATCAACTTTGACACGTTTTTCGATGTTCTCACTGGGTGACGCACACTGTCTCTCTTTGGATCTCAATATTTTCCCACTAGATGGCCAAGACCTAGTGTTTTTGCAGTATTTCGACACGCAAATGTATGACGTCATCATTTCAACCATCAATGAACGCATGGAACTAAAACAAAGCTTAATATAAAGGGAAAACTAGAGAAGTGACGGAATTACCTACGATGTCGGAATATACCGCGTTTACCCCATCTGGTAATTTACCAGATGTTTTTGTCCAATTCACAGGTGGTATTTGTATAGTGGCAAACCAAAGACTTTTTAGAATTAGTTAATAATATCTTATTACCTCATCTAGAGTAATGGTAAACACACCATATTCCAGCACCTTAAGCCATGGTCAGGAAGATGTGCCAGGTGTGCGGGAATTTATTTTGTCATTTTAATGACCTGTGCGGTGCGCCGTACTATGTTGTTAAAAAAATGCGCCGTGCGCCGTACTTTAGAAAGCTAAAATAGTTAGACTATTTTAGTCGACAATATACGCGAGTATATTGACTACGCGAGTCGAACTGACAATAATAAAATGTAAGACATGTCCGGGTTACTTCTGACTCTTTACTCAGTACAGTATGCCTTTAATTATCTTTCAATAATATATGATTTTTCTTGATACAGAAATTTGGTGAATGAGAAATCTAGAACTTTATTCTAGAAGAAATTTTCTCCAAAGTCATATGGCAACACTGAACACCGTCTGTTTACATTTTGTATGTATAATAGCCGCAGTTTACGATTACCTTACGTATCCGACAAGCGGAAGAGTCAGAAGTAACCCGGACATGTCTTACATTTTATTATTGTCAGTTCGACTCGCGTAGTCAATATACTCGCGTATATTGTCGACTAAAATAGTAAAACTACTTTAGCTTTCTAAAGTACGGCGCACGGCGCATTTTTTTACCAGCATAGTACGGCGCATCGCGCAGGTCGTTAAAATGACAAAATAAATTCCCGCGCACCTGGCACATCTTCCTGACCATGGTATGCGCCAGCAATGATGAAACATCTCAAACTGTTGCCATATTTATTTAAGGGGACTGGCTACCCTAAATTTTCAATTTTGGCATTTGCCGGTTTTTGTGCTCATTGTAAAGCTTACTTTATGACCCATCGAACGGTACCAGAATCATCTCTCTACGTTGAAAAATGATTTCGTGACAGCTCCCCAAAGGGGGGCGGTTTTGAGGGCCCTTCAGTAAAGTCTATGGTATTAATTCGAAGGCTGGACAGTGGACACACTAAAAAGGAATGTCTGTCGTAAAGCGGCCAATTATGGCATTAACCGGTGTTATACTCATCTTAAAGCCTACTTTCTGATGCGTCGAACGGTACTAGAACCATCTTTCTCCGTGCATTTTTACATACACGATGCGGCATGCGCGTACACGGGGGAGGGGTGGGTGGTGTTGGGGGGCCTTCACTAATCCCTATGGGCGTATTTGGAAGGCGGGACTATAAATACAGCCTGCTGTTGCTAAAGCAGTCAGTGCCACTCATGACAGCGAGGTGAGAGGTGTGCAGCCAGTCGCTCTATGCCTTCCTGACTTGGTTTGAGGCTTAATTACGGTATCTAGGCTACGTTACGACTCTTTTAAGTCATTTTACGTGCCGCGCGCCAGTTTTTTGGGTGTGATGAATACCTCCTACTGCTCTCACGGCAAACATATCTCCTACAGTTTTCAAGCTACAGCAATGAGACCTATACCATTCGATTTGTAAAGACCATACCTATCGACTCTGTGATCATTTTTTTGAATTTGTATATGGTTCGTCTTATATATGGGGGAGGAGGGGGGGAAATGAGAAAAAATGGGAAAAATGCGCATAAAAAAACTATGGGGAAAATGACTATGGGGAGAAAACTATGGGAAGAAAAGTGATCACAGAGTTGATAGGTATGGTCTTTATGAATCGAATGATACGTGTCTCAATGTTGTAGGATGATATTTGTAGGAGGAGATAGATTTTCTAAAGTACCCCCTTTTTTAGCCGTTTTCTATGAATTTCACGTTTTCTATCAATTTTTTCAAAAAATTCATAGGAGCAAAATGTTATTTTTTACATTTTACGTATGTATGTGAAGTTTCATGATGATCGGATAATAACTGTAGAAGTTTTTCCGGAGGGTAGCCGGTCCCCTTAAAAGCCTTTAGAATTCAAATCTACAAAATTACTGCATTCCAACATGTGTGTGACTAAATGCAGCATATTGTGAGACTAATTCTGACAGCACTTCAAAATCGTAATTCGTAATTCCGACACCCTGTGTGAGCTGTATCAGAATACGACACACGGCTGTAATGGCTGTGTGTTGTAATTCCAACACTGTGTCAGAATTAGTTTTTATGTGTCTAAAACCGTCTGTTAAATCAATCATCTATTAATTTATTTACCACTCAAAATCAGCAAATACAAGTATACTTAAAGGATTCCTAATATATTCACAGACTTATTTAAAAGTCTCAATCCATAATATTCTTTCCACACAAACAGTTTATCACTATTTGGTAGAGCAAGGTTCCTATTTCTTCAGCGCCGACACTTCTATTCTATTCTAAAGCATCCGGCCGACCGAATGTACACAGAATCGTACACAAAACTAAGAGGCCAGTGTCTTCGATGATACACATGTACAAGGAATTTCTTATTTTACTTATAAGTATTGAAAATAAAATTTCGAAATTATTTATTCTGCCGATTGATTCAAGCATTGTCTCTGACTACGCAAGTGTGCAAAATTTCAGATTGATTGGACAGGTAGAATTGTGTTTAATATTGATTATAAGATTTGTAGCAAACAAACAATAATAATACGCGTTTAAAAATTACTTTTTAAAGACAACACTTCTGAACAATCCAATGTCTTGGATGTTACACATGTACAATGAATTTCTAATTTTATTTTCAAATATTTAAAAGAAAAATTATTTTTCAAAATTTTTAAGATATCAAAATTTTGTAAATTTTCAAAATTATTTATTCTATCAATTGATTCATGCATTGTCTCTGACTTTACGAAGATATGTAGCTGACGAAATTATTTTTTAATTTTCTTTACAATACTTCTCTTTAACTTCACTTCTTGTTTGTCTGTCTGCTACAAATCTTGTAATCAAAATTTAATACACTTCTACTTATTCTATCGATCTGAAATTTTGCCCACTTGTGTAAAGTTGGAGACAATGCATGAATCAAATGTCAAAATAAATGATTTTAGAAATTAAAAAATTTTTTTTTCAATATTAAAAAAATTGAAAAAATAATTTTGTCAGCTACAAATCTTACAACTGATATTTGACACACTTTTCCCTGTCTAATTGATCTGAAAATTTGCACACTGGTGTGAAATCAGAGGCAACACATGAATCAATTAACAGAATAAATAATTTTGAAAAAAAATTATATATTAAAAAAATTTATATATACTGTATTTAAAAAATTGAAAAGGTAATTTTTTTAATTTTCGAAAAATAGATGAGAAATTCATTGTACATCTGTAAGATTAGAGATACTGGATTCTTTGGAAGTGTTGTCTTTAAAAAGAAGTTTTTAAACGTATATTATTTAATAATGAAAAAAATGTTATGTTCTTTATTTATAAAATTATTTATTCTGTCAATTGAATCATGCATTGTCTCCAACTTTACGCAAGTGTGCCAAATTTCAGATCGACTGGACAGGTAGAAGTGTGTTAAATATCGATTATAAGATTTGTAGCAGACAGACAAACAAACAAGAAGTGAAGTTAAAGAGCAGTCTTGTAAGAAATTTACTGAGCTTATTACTATAATCTTAAACTGAACACAAACGATTTCTTCTATTTAACGCGATCAAACGAGAGGAGACTTAAATATATTATACCCTAGAATAAATAAAAAATTACTATAGTCTTCAACTGAACACAAGCAATTTCTGCTTGTGAACACGATCAAACGATAGAGACTTGAAAATATTCTACCTTAGATTATAAAAAAGTTACTGAGCTTATTACTATAATCTTAAACTGAACATAAGCGATATTTTCTTGTTAACGCGATCAAACGATAGGAGACTTAAATATATTATTCCCTGGAATATGTTAAAAATTACTGGGTATATTATTATTTGGGGTATATTATTACGTTTGCTTGTGAACACGAGCAAACGTGAGGAGGCTTAAATATATTATACATTAGAATATAAAAAAAGTTACTGAGATTATTACTATAATCTTAAACTGAACACAAACGACTTCTTCTAGTTAACGCGGTCCAACGATAGGAGACACACAAGCAATTTCTGCTTGTGAACACGGTCAAACGATAGGAGACTTAAATATGTTATACCTTATAATTTAAAAAAAGTTACCGAGCTTATTACTATAATACTAAACTGAACACAAACAATATCTTCTAATTAACGCGATCAAACGATAGTAGATTTAAGTATATTACAGCCTAGAATAATATAAACTTACCGGGCATATTACTAAAGTTTTGAACTGAACACAAGCTATTTCTGCTTGTGAACACGATCAAACGATAGCAGACTTAAATATATTATACCTTAGAATATAATAATATACGTTTAAAAATTACATTTAAAGACAACACTTCTAAAGAATCCAGTGTCTCCAGTGTTAAAGATTTACAATGAATTTCTCATTTTATTTTCGAATATTGAAAAATTAATTTTTTTTTTAATTATTCATTCTATAAATTGATCTGCGATTTCACACATGTGTGCAAAATTTCAGATCAATTGGACAGGTAAAGGTGGGTCAAGTATGTTATAAGATTTGTAGGTGACAAAATTATTTTTCTAATTTTTTAATTAAAAAAAATTATTTTTAAAATCATTTATTTTGTCATTTGATTCTTGTATTGTCTCCAACTTTACGCAAGTGTGCAAAATTTCAGATCGATAGGATAAGTAGAAGTGTGTTAAATTTCGATTATAAGATTTGTAGCAGACAGACAAACAAACAAGAAGTGAAGTTAAAGAGAAGTGTTGTAAAAGTGAAGTTAAAGAGCAGTGGCGTAAAATGTAAACCAGTGGATGGGCATTGGCTCTTAACAATACTTGCGGATACTTGTGTATTTTCCGTCTCGTATCCCATGGGAGGACGGACCACGTGAAGTGGACCTATAAAAAGTAACACGGAAAATAAAGATAGAAGATTATTACAAATTATGCTTTGAAATAGAACAATTTCCATAGAATTTGAATTTTTTCAGGTTTTTGAATGCTGGATTAAAGATTGCTTAATAAAATCTACAAGCTCGCATCGGCCATCGAGCAGCTCAGAATCAGAGCTCTGTGTCTGTGCCTCTGTCAGACTGTCAGAGGCTCATTCAGAGCTGTTGGTTGTTGCTATACAGCTCCCTGAGCTCATCATCTTAGAATACCTACATATGATATATATATATTTTTGAAGGCTCATAACTGTAATATCAAATCATGAGCAAAAAATTGGGCAGAAACCATCCATGAATTGGCAAAAATGCTCATCAATCTTGCAATTTTCATCTGTTTCTTTGACTGTTTCCCAATTTTTAAGGTAAAAATAATATAAAGTGTCTATTTTGATCTTCATTTTTTTTATTCACCGTAATACCATTGCTTTTACCTGTAATTTTAGGAGAGCTGAGAGTTTTGCCCAATGGCAATAGGCTATTATAAATAGGTTATTGGGCAAAACTAGGCCTAATGTCTTAACTAGGGTAAACGCGGTATATTCCGACATCGTAGGTAGTTCCGTCACCTCTCCAGCTTTTCCTTTATATTAAGCTTTGTTTTAGTTCCATGCGTTCATTGA
>NW_025947325.1:0-9158 GCF_000764305.2 Hyalella azteca | reverse complement strand
CTTCTGCAAAACTACGACCATACAAAAACTCCCTCGGCCAAGCCCCATACCTGCTCATCAAGCGATCCCACCAAGTACCAATTTCTCGCCTACGCCTGGGAGCGACACGACTTACCCATGCACACCTCTTCACTGGACAACAACCAGCTTGCTGCCCTACTTGTAACCAAATTTGGACTGCCACTCATCTTCTACTAGAATGTCCTCAGCTACAACATTCAAGACAGCAACTGGAACAGCATTGCAGAAAAATGGGATGGCCCTTCACCCTTGCAACATTGCTTAGAGATGAGTTCCCTGCAGAAAAACTTGTAACATACCTGTCCAAAGCTGGCTACATTGACCAGCTGTAGTAAAAATTACACCCTGCTCTGAACAAAGCACCTATGTCCAAGAAGACTGGTGCTTAAAGATAAATCAAGATAAATCAAGATCTTATAAAGTATAAAGATAATGATTTATTAACACCTTAATTAGGATTTAAGTCCAATTGAATTGTCAATGAATGTTTAAAAAAACGTTCGAAGTTATGGTGCAAACAGTCGCACTGCATCGGAGGGCTTGAAGACTTGAAGTCGACTATTGCTTATCACTGATGACGCGCCCGCTCTTTGGGCATCATTTCGATGAAGGCTCCTTAGAGGTTCGTCTCATCGCCACGTCACAGTCCTGCTACGGTCTTTGTAAGTCATCATACGATGAATCAGCTTGCATTCATTTGAAATCGCTAAATAATATTTTTTTAATTTTTTCCCTGTCAATTTCTAGAGTGCAATTGGATTTACAATTTTGATTTTAATTTCATTTAAGTTATGAGAATTATGGCCAGTTATATTTTTGCTTCTCTAATTGTCACGTAAAGCGAATATACTTTCGCCCATTGAATTTATTTGAAATAAAACTTCATGCACACAATAATAAATGTAATAACAAAGAAATTGTTAATAAACAAGAAACTCGATCAAATTAACCTCGTGATGTAGGTGATGATAATATGGCGGAGTCTGGTTTGTTGCCGATTGGTGAAATATTCGCTACTTATTCCCATGAGGCCAAGAAACGTTTTTAATTTCGCGATGAATCATTATTAGCGAAGCTTTTTCGGTTGAGTGTAATATCCTCGTTCTTATCGTGCTTTTCCATGACCATAAGCTTAAGATTTCAGTAGTTATGGATGATGATTTTTCGCTCTAGATTATTCCGCCGTCTTGCAATAATGTAATTACGTAGCCATCTGCTTAAATGCTGCTGGGTATATAAACGAGAACAGCCCTGCCTCTGCCCGGCTTAGCAACGCCAGGATGCGTAGGATAGCGCAGACGCAATGAAAGAATCGCTATGGTAATACTTAATCTCACTTATTACTTTGAGTGTATCGTTCAATGAATTTGGAAGACGAAGGCGGGTACGTAACCTCGACGTTCGTGGACCGCGCCATGAGTATAACTTTATGCCTCGAATTCGTCTTGCAGGATTAGGTAAAACATAATTTAATTCTGCGGTGTCAGCTTTTATTAGACCATATTGACTTTTATACGATTCTTAACAACCCGGCCACCTTATCGGTTTCGCCCTAAACTTTCACGAGCACATGCGAGTTTCGAACCCCCAACTCGTGGCTCCAATCTTCATCACCTTAAACTACTCGGCAAAAACGAGCTATTATTGACCTAATCGTACAAAATATAACTCAGTCCTCACAGAAGTGAGTGACAGAGAGCGCATTTTCTCGTCGACGAAAACGTGAAGTCACGGACGGACGGACAGACAGACAGACGGACATGGCGAGCACAATATATAGCGCATTTTTTCCATAAATAAGAAAATGAGCTAAAAATTCATTATTCTTAATAAGCCATTGACCGCTTTGCTTGCAGTGTTCCAGTAATGGTTTTCGTAACCCTAGAAGCAAATATGGTGTGTGAAATATGTTACTGAATCACTCGTTGGCATCCCCGAGGCTCGTTGCCACGTGTGCGACGATGCGTTTGTTAGGAGCGAGTCTGTAGGGAAACACGAGAAAAATGTTAAAAAGAATTTGGGGCGACCCTGAGCCAGCGGCTGACAGGCATCCAAGTTTTGATAGGGATAGTGTTTGTGACTGTGGGAGTTGGGGTAAGAATAGTTCAGTCTCGGATCTAATTGGCTGTGTCGGCTCCAAACTCAGATAAGTGTTCAATATTCATGCATATGAATGATTAGCTTCCATTAGCATAAGTAGTAAGTTTGGTAATGTTTGTGTTAATTTTCGAACCGAGCGTTAGGCAGCGCCTTGGGTTAATAACGCGTAGCTAGTCTGGGAGCGCAGCCGTGCACCACCAATTTTATACAGCAACAAGCCTTGAATCGAACGCCTTGGATGTCTACGGACATCCACCTATCAACCGTGCACCACTCGGCTTTGTCCTCCTCCGGCCTTGACCACCACCTGCCGTGCACCACCAGGACGCGGATAGAATCAGACTTCCGGGCATCGTTAAATTACGTAATTTTACGTTCACCGCATCTGAGGTTAGGTTTCAGATAGCATAGTTCTGTTCCAAAACTTATCGTCCTTTGTAGATAACGCAACGCAAGCATGTCTACGTACACGCAATGCAGGAGTGTTGAAACGCTCGCGTGTTGATAAGTTCGTACCCATGCACAATGCACATATGCAGCACCACAACTAAAGGCAGGGGCTAGTCGCGCTCGCGCTATAAGAACTCAGGCCAGCTACTGAGCAGGGTAAGCCAATGGTGGCCTGGCCAGCCGCTGATTTCGTGTGTCATTTGACCCTTTAATTTTTTCCCATGAAACTACCCAAAATAGCTCCTACTGGGCGGCTAATTATGAGATGCGGCCAGTTCACATCTGAATCATCTCTAATCCGAGACTGACAACCGAAACCAGACCGTCTGCCGCGGCTAAATTTTGACAGGGATTATACGCAGCTCAGTCATGACTACGAGGTCATAATAAAGGGTTGTGAGGTTGTCGAAGAGACGCCAGCTGACTCTGAAATATACATAAAAATATAGTCATTATTAAACAGGTATCGCCAGTTTGATGTTTCCTAGCCCACCAGATGAAGTAAAATTTTTAGTGCGACAATGCATGTATCCAATAAGATTTCTACAGATTGAAAAAGTCATGAAAGACTTCTTACATATTACTATTCAATAACATGCATAACACTCGCATTTTTAAGTGATTAATAGAAATAAATAATGACGTGCGATGAGGGTTTGAATTTTTATGAGAAAAAAGTTGGGTTTAAAATAATCGAGTACCTCTCGCAGGTTGAAGTTCCTAAATGCACACGGTATTTAAATGTATTTCTGTCGTGTCTTTATAGCATAGGAATATGCTATAGTAAAATCATCAATATAGTTATAAGTAATAGTAATAAAACGACATCAGTCCAGTGCTGAAATAATAATCATTTGCGAAGCAAATATCCTATTTCAGTTTGTGCTTCTTCATGACGGGAAGATAAGAGTATCAGCAGCTTCTTGGATACGGCGCCTAGTGACATAATTTATTAATGGCAGGAAGCACTCTTGCTGAGGCGTCCTTGTCGCACCGCCGCGGACATTTTGATCGATAGGTCATGCAGAAGCATCAAACATTTGTTCAGACAAAGCATGTTTTGTTTCCTGAAAACATTGAATAACACATGTAGTGAAGTTTCCTTTTATGCAAAGATCGCTTGGGCCAATGTCTATTTAGTGTTGATTCTTTGCATGACTCTTTTTCAGTAATATTTATTATAAAAAAATAAATATTATTTTATTAAATAAGAAATAAATAAATAATAATAAATAAATGCGTGGGGACCTCATTGAAGTATACAAGTATACTCATGGTTTATACGGGGTCCCCGAAGGATTACTAGAATTTGAAACAAGAACCAACACCAGGGGCCACGGCTATAATTAATAATTATAATTCTTTATTTTTTTCATCGATGTCACCATTAACTAACTGAATTAAATATTATAACTCGTGAGATGAAAACCTCTGCTAGATGACATCACCACTTCTGAAGGTGAAGAAACCAGTGCACAATGCAACTGAAATATCCAGTATAACAACCTGTAATAATGCCATGAAGAATTGATGTGATGAAAATACATGAATGATTTAACTTTATATATTATCATGAGAAAATAAATACATTGAAAATACAATATCCAATAGAAGGCAAATCTTATTTGGAAACGCTTTTTGAGAGGATTTACGGAGGAAGTAATAATGTTGAAGTTTTTTGATGTAGCATAGAAAAAATATTTTTGAAAATATACTGCACAATTATTAATCTGTCTAATTATTCTTTAATCTCTCCCCGCCAATAGGCGGCGTGGATAAGAAGCGGGAATAGATGAGATGAACTAGTGATAGGTTCATCTTCTATGTGCACGACTTATATCGAATAATTCATATCGATTTGAATCAAACATTTCGAGGTGGCAATGGCCGCTTCAAGTGGAGACATCAAGCAGTAAATACCTGCTCAATAATAACTAGATTATTGCAAATTCAAGAGTGAGTTGGCATTAAATACATCGACAAACTCACAACCTATTATTATGAACTCGTAGTCATGATACTGAACTGAGCTGCGTAATAATGTTTGTGACGGCGGTGGAGCAGGTTAGAATAGTTAAGTTGGGGATATAATTGCCTCTGTAGGCCTCGTATCTTTCAAAGTATTCAGTAGTCATGCATATGAGAAAGCGTCTACGTTTTTCGTTGTGCGCGACCACTTTCCTAGCGAAAGTAATATTTTTGATACCCTGCGCTGCGAAGCGCCTAGGGCTAGGAAGCAAGCGTAATTAGATCCTGCCAGGGTGCTGCGGGAACTGACAATATCTGGCGACGAAACGCGAATTGCTTTAGAAGACAAGTTTTGGGCATCGCTGCTGCCCTATATCCGCAACAGCGGCTTGATGAGGCGCCTATGTACGAGTTGTAAATTGTCGTCCATATGAAAATAGAATGGAATAAAAGAATCTCGATAAATTGGAGTTGTTAAATAGTTATGCATTAGTTGTTTTCTTGCCGTTCAACGCAGAAATAAATTTAATTATTAAAACCTAAGCATGAATTTAAAAAAGATCATCCGGTTTATGTACGAAGAGAAATCGTAAGCTTGAAGTCGTCGAACCCAAAAACTGCAGTATTGTTTCGTGGACTAAAGCAACAAGAGGCGGTTTATTCATTGTCGAGGACATTAGATTTTAAAGTAAAGATTTTTTTGCGAAAACTAAATTTGCATCTTCCTGGATTTGTATAAAATTATCTTGACTAAGATATTTCCAGTTGGACGTTTATTGTTTGGGTCTGAGTTAGTTGTAAGTGTACTTGGCCGGCTACAGTTTCTCGACATTTCTTGCTGTAGTGTCGGCAACCTTCCGCATTGCTTAAAATCCACCTTTGAAGATAGAGGCTAAACTCAAACCTCTAGTCCGATTCAGAAACAGCCCAGCAGACAGATCCATTACGACTGCCAACGACGCCACACCTTTAAGCTTTGTCCTCCACGTCTACGTTATGGAGTGAGACCTTCAAGCGTGCGTCTCGTCTGAGGTGGCGGCCTCGAGGTGTTTCACGTTAAAAATAATATTGAAATATATTTATCTATGTTGGGATAGGCAGGTTCTCACGGAGTCACGATTTCGTCCCCTATAAAAGCCGCTGCCGGGACGATGCTGATATTCTACTCTCACTTCCAATTTATTCCTTGATAGAAAAAACGTTGCTTGCTCTCTCAGCAATGGCAGTTTGTTTTTGCAATTATATTTTAATTTAATTGAATAATATTCATAATTTTAACCCACGCAAGTAACGTGTGCCCCGGTATACGTCGGGCAACAATGCTCATTATGAACTTCTTAACCCTGGCAACTTTTCAGCGCACGGGGCTCAAAAATATTTTAGAACAATCTAGGAGTGCGGAAGGTAATTTTATTGGGTTAAAGTTGGATCCGACCCGACCCATAATTACTGATTACTTCAGTCGAGTCTGGAGCTGCAGAAGGCAATTGTATCACAGTCTGAACTATTCTCACCGCTATCGTCACAACATTAAATGTGAAGAAAACACTGTTGAGCAAGGCCCAGCCGTACAGCTTGCCGGCGCTTGGTCGAGATGACACAAACTATTTTACAGTTTTCGATTTATTTGCATGCTGAATTCTCTATTTTGGATTAAATTCATATGCGTATTCATTGAATACCACAACAAACGTATCGCCATACTATGCAGGGGGCTGATATCTTCAATTGTCGCTATAGAAGTCATTAGCACTCAGCCGCCACAAAACATTCCATTTCACGAGGTGCAGTTTTGTTTAGTCTGAGACAATTGAAATGCCAGAGAATGTTTCATAAAAACGTTCGAAGATTTATTGTGCAAACAGTCGCACTGCATCGGAGGGCTCGAAGACTTGAAGTCGACTATTGCTTATCACTGATGACGCGCCCGCTCTTTGGGCATCATTTCGATGAAGGCTCCTTAGAGGTTCGTCTCATCGTCACGTCACAGTCCTGCTACGGTCTTTGTAAGTCATAATACGATGAATCAGCTTGCATTCATTTGAAATCTTTAAACACAATAATATTTTATATTTCTTTGCTTGTCAATATTTAGAAAGCAAGTGGATTTATAAATAATAGTTTTCGTAACCCTAGATACATATATGGAGCGCGAAATATGTTACTAAATGACTCGTTAGGAGCGAGTCTGTAGGGAAACACGAGAAAAATGTATGAGTCCACCAAAAAGTTTAATTTTCTTTGAGTAGAAAAGTTTCTTTCCAAAAATTGAATGCTAATATAAATACTAAAATATATAAATCAGAACTTATTTCCCTCATGAGACTCATCTGCCATGTTATATGATATATTTTTCAGCGATAATATAACATATAAAATACACTAAAGCTTTTTCCTTTCAATAACAACTGCTGAATGTGGTTCAAGAATTATTTATAGCATGTAGAAGAAAAAATTTAAAGAATTCCTAAGCACTGAGATGCATTGCCATAAGGGATATCATTCACCAAGTTATCGCTATGATATAATTGGCTGAGTCGCCAGTGGAGCACAATCACCGGCATAAACATTCGACCTCACGAGGTTAGTTTGGCCGAGTTATTCAATGATTTTAGCAAAGGGAAATATGCTTCGTTTTAACAAATATTTGAGCATAGAATGCTTCTTCATGACCGAGCGATTGAAATGTCCGCGGCTGTCGGACAAAGGCGCCTCATCAAGCCGCTGTTGCCGACAGCGATGCTCAAACTTTGCCTTCTAAATCAATTAGAGTTTTGTGGCTAGAAATTGTGAGTTCCCGTGGCACGTATAGGCAGCCATTTCTCATGATAAAGCTTCATTCAGCAACATCGTAACCCCTAGCGCTTCAGTGCGCAGGGGCTCAAAAATTATAGATTACACACATTTTCTCGGCAGAAAACAGTAATTTGTGGTATCTGACGTTGCATCAGATGCATGACTACTGAAAACTGCGGTAGTCACAGAGCCTCATCGAGCAATTGTATCCCAGACTGAACTATTCTCACCCCCATCCGCCGTCACAAACATTATTACGCAGCTCAGTTCAGTATCATGACTACGAGTACATAATAAAATGTTGTGAATTTGTTGACGTTTTTAACGCCAACTCAGCCTGGAATTAAAAAAAAATCCAGTCAATATTAAACATGTATTGCCTGCTTGATGTCTCCGTCTAGCCTACCAGATGCAATAAAATTATTAGTGCGATAATGCATGTATCCAATAAGATTTATAAAGTTCGAAAATGTCATGGAAGACTTCTTTCATATTATTATTCAGTAACATGAGTAACACCCGCATTTTCAAGTGATTAATAAAAATAAATGATGACGGGCAATGAGGGTTTGAATTTTTATTAGGTGAGAAAACTCGGGCGTAAAATAATCGAGTACCTCTCAGGTTGAATTTCCTGAAATGCAAATGATATTTGGATATATTTCTGTAGTGGCTTTAGAGCATGGGAATATGCTATGATGTTATAAATATGTAGTTGATGATTATTCCTGCTACAGATAATTAAGCGATCGAGAAGCAAAAGATATCAGTCCAGTGCTGATATAATAATCATCACCGAAACTAATATCCTTTTTCAGTTTGTGCTTCTTCATGACAGAAAGATAAGAACATCAGCGGCTTCTTGGATACGGCGCCTCGTGACGTTATCACTTCATGGCAGATAGCACTGGCAATGGCTTCTTTACTTTAAGGTACACTTTCAATACCAGATGATAACTCTGCTAATCACTGATCATGGACTGCAGGAACGGCGTCTTATTCTGTGCCAAGAACAATTGCCAGGAGTCACGCTGCGGAAATATTTGTAATTGTTCATCAGCAATGACGAGCGTATTTAAAAGATTTAAGTAATATACTATTAGAATTCGGTGTGTGACATGAATTACTAAAAACTACTGACCTGCAGATTCAATATCGCTACGAGCAACTTCATCATTATGCCTACTTCTCACTGAGGTTGCTCAATCAAACGGAACAGTTCTCACCTTGCTACTTTGTAGCACGAATTAAAGGAATCCTGTACAAAACTTTTAGCGCGACCTCCCTCTTCAGCGGAAGGAAAGAGGTAATTACACTTTTATGGAATAATGTAAAGAAAACTATTCACTTAAACTGAATTTCTTGAACCGAATTTGTGTCGATTAAACACAAAAAATGGAACAAAGACGATAGGCGCGAGCTGCTGCCCGGTATAGAAGTCCTCTGAATCGGGAGCAGGAGCTTCACCTGGCTAGTGTAAACCAGCCAGGTAGCACAGGGAAACTGACACGCTAAGCTCCGTGCAGCCCATCCTGTCAAAATAAATGCCAACTGATTTTAATGAACGAAAGCCAAAAGAAAAAATTGGAACAAGCTGAATGTTAGGGTTCTAAATATTAAATCTCAAATTTACGAACCTGGCAGCTATGCTCTTTAAATTTAAATGATAATTTTAGAATAAGAGATTTATACAACAAATTTGCCTTTCAAAGGTATATAGCATATATTTCAGTTGTAAGACAAGACGGGTTTTATTATTTGGGTTGAGAGTAGTGAAGGGGAAACGGTTATCCATAATGGAAACCGGCCGGGGCTACAAGTTG
>NW_025947324.1:4410-11204 GCF_000764305.2 Hyalella azteca | reverse complement strand
GTGTTGAAACAAGCTTATTCTGCCTTCTGATACTAATTTATATATATATATATACATATATGTTATATGTATATATGTATATGTAAATATATAAAGTGAATATATAAAGTAAAGTCAGTTTGAAGGATATGTATAAATTATTTCAGGTCAGAAGGACAGGAAGCAGAAAATTAAAATTTTTGCTTCCCAAAAACTGTAAAAGTAAAAGTAAAAGAAAATATTTAATAAAATCATCAAATTCAACACATCAGGAAATTAAAAATGAATTGGAAATAATAAATTTTGCTTTGCATGATAGTAGAAATATTTACTTTGGAAAAAACTTGCTAAATTTAAAATATTAATCCTGTGAAAAATAGCCCAATGGCAAATATTTTAAGCCAAAAAAGTGGGTACCACCTTTTCATTATATTAAATAGGTACATTAATAAATACATTACTAATATATTTTATTAATATACATTACTAAATATAATCTTGAATTATATTAATATACATTACATACATTATTAATACACATTATTAAATAAAATCACAGATTATATTTATTATCCATTAAATGCATTAATAAAATACATTATTAAATATAATATCAGATAATATTTAATGATTATTAATCATAATAATTTTCTTTAACACCAGCAGCTTATGGGTCCCACACACGAGGCAGGGACGGAACAGCTGCAGACTGCATGACATTGAATGATTGAAGAGTGTAGCAGCTGAATTATTTCTGTCATTTATTTATACATAGAATAGAATAGAAATGTTGGCATTAAAGAAATACTGAAAGAGGCCCGTGGCCTGTTGCCAATTCTTGAACTCTTCGTGATTTGATTCACAAGGGATCCGGCCTTCGTAACATGTTTCCAGTCCTAAACACCTAAATTATTATTAGGTACCTTGAGTTATTAACACTTGAGTTTGTACATGTTTCCAGTCCTAAACACATAAGTTATTATTACAAATGCACTATGTCTCTTAATATATGTACAGATTAGATTAATCCTAAAATAAATAAATATACAGTTGACTGAGTTGAGTAAACCACTAGAGAAAGATTTCCATGCACAATTTGTTAGCAAAGTTAAAGTTTTTGAGTAATTCAAATGCCAAAAACATTTTTCACATGATTATATGATATATATCAGTGCAAATTTTCATACTCCATATGAGTGACATGACCATATACAAACAACAATGATAAAAAAATATTGTACTTGTGTAAATTCAACTTATGTGAGTAATAGATTTACATTTATTTCACCAGGCAGCTGATGTAACCTGGTAAAACATGAATGAAAGTAATTCAATTATTTGTTGCTTTAAGCAAATACATTATTAAATGTAATCTCAGATAATATTTGACGATTATTAATCATCCCCCCATGTAATTATTGACCATGAAAAGGTACAATAGTAAAGTCGGTCTTCAATTACAAACACAACACTGCACAGCGCTAGCCAGCGGTCACAGCATCTCAGGTTCACGAACTTCAACGCTGCGCGCATACTTACCTTCAAATACGGAGTCAGGAGGTTACTTGCAGTCAAATACAATGTATTCACTGCATGAAAGTTTATATACGTGACGGCACTTTTTATATTTAATGTATATCACCGTAAATCACAAACGGTAGCGACAACAACAAGCTGCGACCACAGAGTTTTCCACAGGGAACGCGTTCAACGTACCCCCGTTCACCATTACAGATTTCACTTCTATTCAAACATTAAAACTCGCTTTAAGAAGGCACGCGTCGCAACAATTTGTAAATCTATATCACAAACGAGAGGTTCGTACATAGTTTATCATACTTGAATCAAAATCTAGATGTTAGAGGATGGAATGGCTATGAAGGACGGACTAAACTTTACGCACACCTACCCGCGCCAGAGTTTGATGGACACTGATGTTGTCTACCCGCTGTAACCCGCTCCCTGGAATTCCTAACTCTGGATACCGCACACAAAACCGACGCTTTTTACACATACCTTCTTTAATGCCATGCATTAAGTACACTCATGGTTTTATATAGTATTACATTTCCCATTACCTCATGTATAAATAACAATCTGTCATTTAAGACAGAAGATTTAGCGTATACTATTAATGTAGGCCGTGAGAAACGAAGATAAATCTTCGGCGTTTGTATTTTATTCAGAGCGTCAGCAGGAAGATGAAGTCGAGCAACAGCGGCAGAAGAAAAAAAGATTGGCGCTTGCACACCACAAGTGCAGCTTGTAACTGGACCCAACATGGCACCGCCATAGCTGCTTAATTTCGTGGATAAATGAAACCCAGAGAATTATTTCGATGTATAATACAAAATCTATGTAGTGTCCGCGCAAAACATATTTGTTAGAACATTTTTTACCTGTTTATGGAATGCATTTTTATCGTTATAAACCACATTTGAATACACTATTTTCCTTATAATTCCGCTAAATGCTTATTTCTACGAGACAAAGGTCATGTAAAACGGTTACATTTACAACTCAAGTGTAAAATCAGCAGTATTTTATTCAGCATTTTTTTAATGAGATGGCGTCCCGCGTTCACGCAGGGGCGGCGTTTACGTGACCCGCTGTGACGGTAATGAACGCGTTACGTGAATGTGTCACGGAGTTCCACTTGTCCGTATGCGTGAACACAATTCGAGTCATAAAATAGCAAGGCAAACACAATTTGAGAAGAAACAAACAATAAATAAAACGAACATAAACAACGATTCGTTAGAGTTACGGAATTATCGTCATGAATTCGTATAATGATGGCAACGATGTATAAAGTGAACATTACCATACGGACTCGGGCATTTCTGGGAACCAAAGCGGTCGGAAAATTGAATATCGTTATAATATATCAGTGGAATTACATAATTCGTCATTAGCATATTTCAGATTTGAAAGATAAAATTTAAGAGGAATAAATAAGAACTACTTAATAAAAGAATAATGTATGAGATGTTTCACATAAACTGTGAATCATCGTACATCTGGTCAGGACTAGGGCACATTTATTGTTCGTAATGCTATTCTAACCTGAGTTATTATATAAAGGTTTTGTTCACAGTATCTCCATCCTTGGTCAACGTACACAATATTCTTACAATATGAGACCCATAACATTATATATTGACACTACATATTGATGATATCGTACAACTATGTACATTGTACACGTCCCAACCTAACGCTGCCTAACTCCAACAACTCCCAGCCTAGCGATGCCTAACCCCAACACCACATACATTACACAATACATATTTAACATGCAATGGCCGCAACTAGGGGCCCACTGGCCGCCACTTGGAGCCCAATGACCGCCATTAGAAATCCACTGGCCGCCACTAGGAGCCCACTGGCGGACAGTAGGCGCTAGAAGCCAAGTGGCGGCTTACTAGCCGTCACTAAGAGCCCAATGGCCGCCACTGGGAGCCCAATGGCCGCCATTAGGAGCCTACTGGCCGTCACTAGGAGCCGAGCCGCACGCGCAGAGCGATGTAGTCCACAAGGAAAGCAACCGCGAAGAAGATCGCTGCCAGAAAGTTGGCTGTGCGCGCGCGCAACAACGCCTCTTGCGCCAATTTTTTTTCGCGTATGTGGTCCGGTAACCTGGTGGGGTTGTGGCGGTCAGGACGCATGGTTGTGGCGTCGAACACCACCGTGTCAGGACCTGAGAAGTGGGTTGTGGTTGTGGCAGGACTAATGTCAATACTGACGCTAGTTTCGGTGCTGACAGTTGTGGGAGTGGCGGTGTTTGGCAACTGAGCGGGTGGCGGTGTTGCCACATCACCGGACGTGTCTTCATTACGTAGGGTGTTGTACGTGCCTACAACCTGATAAAAACGTGTTAATGTTAACGTTTATTCAGTTTTAACTTCTATAAAACATATATTGTCCACTTTTCGTGCTAATTTTCATTAAAAAATATTAAATGGATTATACATAGTAATTTTTTTCTTCGTGACGAATGGTTGTAAAAATGATGGATATTTTCTCGTCATTTACATAAACTAATTTTCGGTGCCAGCTATCAAATAGTAAGAATTTTTTAGCGAAGTTCGTTGCAACGCATAAGATGCTGGGACACACATTTCAAATAGTGACATACTTTCTTACTCACAGCACGAGTAGTGAAGGGACTTTTACGCCCTTTTGTTGGGCCAAACTTTGTCAGAATGACCCACCCACACACCGATACCCTTTTTGTTGGTCCAAACTGGGTCAGGATGACCCACCCACACACCTATTCATCCTTTTAGCAAGCCAACTGGGTCAGGATGACCCACCCACACACCGAAACGCCTTTTTGTTGGCCAAACTGGGTCAGAATGACCCACATAAGAGTAAAACAAGGATAGATACTTGGGAAAGTCACATTTTTGAGATCGTACCTTCCTGGAGCCGCAGAGGCGCTGCAAGGTGCTGCAGCAGGAGGTGCTGCCCTCGTACAGGTGCTGCAGCCACACGCAGCACCTGTCTCTTATACACATCTAGATGTGTATAANTAAGTGAACGTAAGTACTTACGCTCTATTTTCTTGTCTATGATTTGATGATTTTGCTTGAAAGGCCGTCAATGATTGGCTGATGAACTTACGATCTCTTAACTTTTTTGAAAGTATCGGCCCAGGGTAGGAGTTTTCAATTGTAACTGAATTAAAATTTACACAGTTTTTGTATAGAACACTTGGCGGTTCGTATGAATTAAATTGAAATTTGCAAAGATTTTGAATCAGTATCCCCAAGAAACACAATCGTGACACATCGTAACACATCGTAACACATCGTAACACATCGTAACACATCGTAACACATCGTAACAATCGTAACACATCTTAACAAATCGTAACACATCGTAACACATCTTAACACATCGTAACACATCTTAACACATCTTAACACATCGTAACACATCTTAACACATCGTAACACATCGTCACACACCCATCATGGACGTATTAATGTAAGCAGCGTGTTGGCTGGCGCGGCGGGTGACGGTGAAGACGATGGTGAGGTCGATGTGGGTGTTGCGGGCACCCACCACACCCACCACCTCCCACTGGGGGCCCTGGTGCAGCTCCCCCATCACCACCTGCGGGGGGGAGACCCAAACCTCAACTCTGGGGGCTTTAGGAGAGGATCTTCACATCTCGCTGGGCTCGAACCCCACAATTCGCGACTAAATTTCCCTTGAATAAATATGTCATTTTGTTTCCTTTTTTGAAAAAAAACTGATGATCTTTAGAGATCAGCAACTCTACAAATTGGATACAACCAGTTACTGAAAATGTATCCTTGTAATAGTTTAAAAACTGGACTTATATATATATAATATATAATTAATAAATTTNGGTGTCCCCCATGAGGACCAGGTCACCCCTCACCCCGCCGGTGTCCCCCATGAGGACCAGGTCACCCCTCACCCCGCCGGTGTCCCCCATGAGGACCAGGTCACCCCTCACCCCGCCGGTGTCCCCCATGAGGACCAGGTCACCCCTCACCCCGCCGGTGTCCCCCATGAGGACCAGGTCACCCCTCACCCCGCCGGTGTCCCCCATGAGGACCAGGTCACCCCTCACCCCGCCGGTGTCCCCCATGAGGACCAGGTCACCCCTCACCCCGCCGGTGTCCCCCATGAGGACCAGGTCACCCCTCACCCCGCCGGTGTCCCCCATGAGGACCAGGTCACCCCTCACCCCGCCGGTGTCCCCCATGAGGACCAGGTCACCCCTCACCCCGCCGGTGTCCCCCATGAGGACCAGGTCACCCCTCACCCCGCCGGTGTCCCCCATGAGGACCAGGTCACCCCTCACCCCGCCGGTGTCCCCCATGAGGACCAGGTCACCCCTCACCCCGCCGGTGTCCCCCATGAGGACCAGGTCACCCCTCACCCCGCCGGTGTCCCCCATGAGGACCAGGTCACCCCTCACCCCGCCAGTGTCCCCCATGAGGACCAGGTCACCCCTGCACCCCTCACCCCGCTAGTGTTCTTCATTAGGACCAGGTCACCCCTGCACCCCTCACCCCGCTATTGTTCCCCATGAGGACCAGGTCTAGCTGGGCCCCGTAGTGTGCCCAGCTGCCCAGGCTGACTGTACAGTTGTGGGTGTCTCTGGGCCACAGCGCCAGGTCCAGCGCACAGGGCACCTGCCCAGTGAATATTTCTTCAGTTTTTTTGTAACAAATTAACTAAATTTATTATAATTATAATAATGATTTTATAATAACAATTTTAATAATTATAATAACAATATTTATAATAATTATAATAACAATATTTATAATAATTATACTAAAAAAATTAAATTATATAAATTAACTAAATTTATATATATTAACTACTTAATTAACTTGAACTAATTAAATAATAAACTAATTAACTACTAATTTTAAATAAATAATAAATCAACTAATTTAAATATATTACAATTGATGAAATAAAATTAATTTATTTGATTAATTATTTAAAATAAATTTAGTGCATTCAATTTATTAATTAAATTTACATCCTATACACAATTTAAATTACAAAATATCATGAAATATTTTTTTAATATTATTAAAATAATAGTGATCATTACTGAATTTAATTTTTAGCTATCACCCGTCACTATCACCCGTCACTAATAATGATCACCTTGAAGTATGAAGGAGGGAACCACATGACTGTACCGTCGCTCTTGACCAGCAGGGGCGCCGCCCCCCACGTGGGGGCCACGTCCCCCCCAACCCTGGGGGCAGAAAGGGGGGTGTACAGGGGAGATGTATACAATAGGGGATATATAC
>NW_025947324.1:3108-3754 GCF_000764305.2 Hyalella azteca | reverse complement strand
CAGCTTCTGATTACCAGAAGCTGGGGCGACTCTAAATTTTGTTACAGGTAGCAGTCGCGTCAGCTTCTGATTACCAGAAGCTGGGGCGACTCTAAATTTTGTTACAGGTAGCAGATGCCCCAGATTCTGACAGTCGCCCCAGCTTCTGATTACCAGAAGCTGGGGCGACTCTAAATTTTGTTACAGGTAGCAGACGCGTCAGCTTCTGACAGTCGTCCCAGCTTCTGATTACCAGAAGCTGGGGCGACTCTAAATTTTGCTGCAGGTAGCAGACGCGTCAGCTTTTGACAGTCGCCCCAGCTTCTGATTACCAGAAGCTGGGGCGGCTCTAAATTTTGTTAGGGTATCCCACCTGTTGTAGAGCGCCAGGTCCGGCATCCAGAGGTCGCTGGGGTCCAGGTGAACCTGCTGGATGCCCTCGTGCTCGGCAGGCGTCCAGCGCAGGTGCTGGTCCTTCCAGTACTGGACACGTTAATACAGCCGTCAACACACATTAATACAGCCGTCAACACACGTTAATACAGCCGTCAACACACGTTAATACAGCCGTCAACACGCGTTAATACAGTCGTCAACACACGTTAATACAGCCGTCAACACACATTAATACAGCCGTCAACACACGTTAATACAGCCGTCAACACAC
>NW_025947324.1:1021-2338 GCF_000764305.2 Hyalella azteca | reverse complement strand
GTGATTATCTTACTTTATTACAATAAAGATAGTGATTATCTTACTTTATAACAATAAAGATAGTGATTATCTTACTTTATAACAATAAAGATAGTGATTATCTTACTTTATAACAATAAAGATAGTGATTATCTTACTTTATAACAATAAAGATAGTGATTATCTTACTGTATCACAATGAAGATAGTGAGTTTCTTACTTTATCTCAACATGAACAGTGATTATCTTACTTGAATACGTTAGAGATAGTGCTTATCCTACTTCATCACTATGAAGATAATTATTATCTTAATTTAACACAATATAGCCATTATCTTATTTTATTACAATAAAGATAATGATAATCTTACTGTATTACAATAAAAACAGAGATTATCTTAATTATACACAATAAGATAGTGATTATCTCACTTTATATTCGTGAAAATGGTGATTATCTTATTAATTACAATAAAGATAATAACTATCTTAATTATTACCACGAAAATAGTGATTATCTTACGTCGTTACAAAGATTATCATGTTCATGCTAGCTGCTACCTCAAGATGGCAATTACGTTATCGCAATGAAGATAATGATAATCTCAGTTGGCCATCATGAAGATAGTGATTATCTTAATTTGTTACATCAGCATCACTAGTTTCTAATAGTTGATAACCGATGACAGTATTTTATTATCTTAATATTGTCTTTCTTATGTATATCATACGTCATTAAAGTAATTATCTTTATTTATTTACATGAAGATAATATTTATAATTATTTACAGCCATTAAGATAGTAGTTGTTACACCAATTTATCTTTAAGATTAGCAATTATCCTACTATATCACCATTAAGATAATAATGACTCACCATTAAGATAATAATGACTCACCATTAAGATAATGACGACTCACCATTAAGATAATAATGACTCATCATTAAGATAATAATAACTCACTATTTAGATATTATTGACTCGCCATTAAGATAATGACTCACAATTAAGATAATGACTCACCATTAAGATAATGACTCACCATTAAGATAATAATAACTCCCCATTAAGATGATGACACACCATTAAGATAATGACTTGCCACTAAGATAATAATGTCTCACCATTAAGATAATATCTTACCATTAGTGGCAGCGGACGCGAGATTCGCTAGCAGCAACACGGTGACAAGCGAAGTAAATGTCCAATACATTATCTTAGCTGAGATTAAAGTGAGGCTGGTATGTCCTGAATTATCTTAGCTGAGATTAAAGTAAGGCTGGTATGTCCTGAATTATCTTAGCTGAGATTAAAGTAAGGCTGGTATGTCCTGAAT
>NW_025947324.1:0-421 GCF_000764305.2 Hyalella azteca | reverse complement strand
CAGTATTTAAAGTATTCAACACAGCATTTAAAGTATTCAACACAGTATTTAAAGTATTCAACACAGCATTTAAAGTATTCAACACAGTATTTAAAGTATTCAACACAGCATTTAAAGTATTCAACACAGCATTTAAAGTATTCAACGCAGTATTTAAAGTATTCAACGCAGTATTTAAAGTATTCAACACAGAATTCAACGCAGTATTTAACGTATTCAACACAGAATTCAACGCAGTATTCAACACGGCGGTCGGAGCAGCACTGGTGCGGGGCGGCGCTGTTAAGCTATCAGCACGCCAGAGATAAGCTGCCCGTATCTGTGATACCGAACCGCGATACCGCTGATAAGGCGGTCGTAAGTGGTGCGGTGGTCGTAAGTGGTGTGGTGGTCGTAAGTGGTGTGGTGGTCGTAAGTGGTG
>NW_025947323.1:0-846 GCF_000764305.2 Hyalella azteca | reverse complement strand
TAATGTCTGCATCGTACACGTTAAAGAACATGGAATGCATGTCTGACAAACTTGATGACATGCCAGACATGGAGGCAATCGAGCAGACATCGCAATACATTCATGGCTTAATGTCTGCAGCGTACACGTTAAAGAACATGGAGTGCATGCCTGACAAACTTGATGACATGCCAGACATGGGGGCAATCGAACAGACATCGCAGCCATCACAAGACATTCGTGACATGTCTACCCTATCGGACATTTCTGCCGCTGATGTGCTTGGTAAAGGAGGATATTTCTTTGAAGCGTCTGCAAGTGGCGTTGATGTGATGGGAAATGCAGAGAAAACTACTGACGGTGAAACTGTTGAAATAGAAGAAAAATGGTGCGTACTTGATGAATATATCAACGAGCAAATGCAAGAAGAAGATGCTGATAAACCTAATGATGTGAATTGTGAATCGGACCGTGATGCCAACCTGAATAATGATGATAAAGCTGGAGAAGATTGTGCGGTTCATCTTGACAATGAAGATAAAGCTGGAGAAGATTGTGCGGTTCATCTTGATAATGAAGATAAAGCTGGAGAAGATTGTGTGGTTCATCTTGATAATGAAGATAAAGTTGGAAAAGATTGTGCGGTTCATCTTGATAATGAAGATAAAGTTGGAAAAGATTGTGCGTTTCATCTTGACAATGAAGATAAAGCTGGAGAAGATTGTGTGGTTCCTCTTGATAATGATAATAAAGCTGGAGAAGATTGTGTGGGTCATCTTGATAATGATGATAAAGCTGGAGAAGATTGTGTGGTTCATCTTGATAATGATGATAAAGCTGGAGAAGATTGTGTGGTTCATCTTGATA
>NW_025947322.1:0-12712 GCF_000764305.2 Hyalella azteca | reverse complement strand
CGAGTTTAGATCTTCTGTGAACAAGGCACGAAAAGGAAAAGAATCGGCGACAGGCCACATCAGGCCTACACTTCAGCGCCGACATCACTATGTTATGTTGTTATGTTATCTGTCAAGGCTGACAGGATGCTCAGTATTAGAAATGTTTTATGTAAATGTACTCAGTTTGTGAGGAAAGAAATGTTATAAAATATTTAGAGAACAGCGTATTTTGCTAACCACCATTCATCTGCTCTTCCTGCCATACATAACAGATCCTCTACTGCACTGAAAATTTGAAATATGAATTAAATTAATATTTGAATTAAATTTGAAATATAAATTAAATTTGTTTAACCAAAATCTCAGTTGTTTCACCGCTTGTAGAAAACACAGAAAAAGCAATATCTCTTCAATTAATATCAGTAATTGTAGAATATGGGATTTTAATAAAGTTTGATATGCTACCTTTAGAATTAATTATAAAATTTCACACAATACCAAATATTTTGGGCGTAATGGCTGTATTTTATAGATTCTTCATCCTTCAAAATTCAAAATTGAAAAACTACAAAATTAGTATATCTTAAAATTTGGAATATTTGTATGTACTAACATGTTAAAAAGCAAAAAAAGGAAAACATATACTTATATTAATAATATTATTATATTATTAGAATTTCCTCAACCAGCTTAACATGCAATCAGAGAAGATGGACATTTAATTACGTTAGTCGTTTATTTTAAACTGACTGGTAATTAAATTTATGTACAAAATAATTTCAAAATACAATTCCACGGCATTCACGAGAACTTTTATACTAGCTGCATAAAAGACAGCAAAGGAAGAAAAGAAGGTGCTGGGTGCACAATATAGTAAATTCAAGGCCGCAAGGTGAATTTGCCAAACCATTTGGAAAATTACGGGAAGATGAAGCCAAATTCTTTAATTATTCCCGAATGTCAGCTGAAAGTTTTGATGAATTGTTGTCATATGTCCAAGGCAAATTAACCCACAACATCCTGCAGAGGAGAGACGCCGTGACTGCTACTGAAAAACTGGCTTAAACTCTCAGGTAAAGTATTTTGATTTTCCTATCTGAGTTTATAGGTTGTAGTAGACAATTATGATAACAAACAATTATTTACTACGAGAAATCATATCACTTAGTATTCAACTTCATACCAATTACAAAAAAATATGTTACAAAATAGTAATAGCATAACTTTTTTTACTAATGTACTACTTCAGCTCGATCACAGTTTTAATCAGGCAAAAAAACTAAATGACAAGAAATAATAACATAACTTTACGTAGTGATATTGTACCGGATCTCGCTACATAACCAATTTTAGTAAGAATTCGCTTCCGTTGGCAGGCAACATTTTTACTTCTGCTAAGTCTCACACAGCCTGCCTCCACCTATACTCAGAGCTCATTCTTATACCAGCCGCTGCTCCGCTAACATCCCTGTAACCTCACGTCAGCAAGTACCAAGTTAGTTAGTTAGTTTAGTGGCCAAATGTTTACTAGCGCTTCAGTTATTTAGCTATCTCGCACCGAAAGTCAAGATGAACATCACCATAGAGGTGGAAGGTCTCAATTATTCATCACCCACAAGGGGCGGAAGGTCTCAGATGTCCAGCCCGCTGAAGCTGGCTCGAAAGAAGCAGCGTTAGCATCTCAAAAGAGACGAAGTGACAAGGAGGGACAGATGAAAAGCAACAGAAACGAAGACACTCGAACAAGAGGTCGCTTACACGGGACGTCGGTCGCCCGCACGAGAGAGACAGAGAAGGGAAATGTAAGGAATCCTGCCTACATAATAACTTAACCCCACAACTGCAACCTGCAGTCAGGAACAATCCCTCTAGGAGCGCGAAATCCCATAGGACTTCTGACGAGCACAGACACGCGTCAGAAGTCCCCCCTGAGGAGGAGCAAGTACCAAGAATCACGACGTTTCTCACGTGCCCCTGTAATGTGCAACTCTACGTGCACCGATAACAACTCCGCGTGCCTCTGTGACAACTTTCGACACCCTGTGACTCAACATCACGTGCCCGTGTAACGATCACGTGCCTCTGTATCATCTTCACACCACAAATAAAATATCTTCACACCACAAATAAAATCCCCACAACTTCACACAAATATTGTCAATATTTTTTCGTTGTCATTAACTGACATATTACATCAAGCCGCCCTAGTGATTTCAACCTGTCCATATTAACATAACTGTGATTACCGTGGCCCTAAAGTCCCTTGATAAGGAGTCATAATATTAGATGTGGTCGGGTGCTTAAAACCCCACCACAATATGCTACTCTGACGTATAATTTCAATACGTAGAAATAAAATCCATGTAAAGACAATATATCCCCCAAGAGATTCCTTACGTATAATGAATACTGTAAATGGTTCAGCTTCCTAGCAAATGTTTAGCCTTTCATGTAGTGATGAGCCAGAAGAAGCAGATGCCACGGGAGGGTTGCTATCCAGGCTAGTACATGAAATTTGCATCGGCTGTGTTTGAGCATACGTTGCACATGCCATTTCCTGCAGTCGTCCAACTGATGCCGTTTTCATTGGCAGCATAAACCCCAACAAAATTCGGGGACTGACTAGGCTTCGGTCGAATAGTCACTACACTCGGCGCAAAGTAATTCTGGGTCTGCTTGGCCAACCGATCGAAATCGTTTTTATGGTCAGAATCTCTTTTCCGACTTCACAGTCGCCTGAGAGTATGAGAATGGTTGGTCGAGACGAGTCATACCAAACTAGCTAGCTGCCCAGAGGCTGCCCTTCGAACCTTGTGCCGAAGCAGACATACAGCCGCTGATTTACGTGCCCCAAGAGTCCTAGGCGGCCCTAATGTACTGTCGCTCACTCCTCAAAATTTTGTTAGGGAAGGCCTTTTTACATTAGGGTTAACGAAGTGGGCAGTGAGATGCGTGTCAAGCGCTTGCTGTAGCGCCTGACGCCCACAACCGTTCACACTTATTTCTGTACACGGTAGCTCGCGACCGCGCGCTTCGAGGACTAGTTGCTAGTTAGACGTCAGGGAGGATGGATGTATCGGAATTTGAGCTCTGGCCATTGTTCTCGGGTGTGCTGCTGTTAAGAAAAATGTAGGCGTCGCCGTATTGGGGTGAAGAAATGTTTGTAAAGAAGAGAGGGGCACACACTATTACATTTTCAAAGAATTATCGGTTGAAAATTCATCAGACTTCCAAAATTACACTAAACTGCCAGTGTACCTGTTTGAGTCTGCTAAAGAAAATAATGCCACTCATCCAGAAGCAGGACACCATTTTCAGAGACAGTATATTTCTTGAAGCAATATTAGAGGCAACTTTGCTGTAATTATCATAAGGTTGCTCGTATACATCATTGAAATACTCCAATTTCATCATTGAAATACACGCATATTCTGCCAAAAGGCACATTATTTTGTATTTTAGCTAATAATTTGAAGTTTGAAGCAATCCATTTCCTATATCATAATAAGTAACAAAAATAACAGATTTATGAACTTTAAGTTTTTATGGGCGAAACCTACATTTCAAAAAAATATGATACACAATAAAAAATATCCTAATAGAATAACCTCTACATAAACAGTAATTAGACTTTTATCTTCATTGAAATGACAATTAGAAGTTCATATTGTCAGTGCAATTTGATGCTGTCACAATACGTGAATTTGTCTCCAACATATTCATACTTCCCATGAACAATGCATCATTGATTAATTTTCTAGAAATGGTTGCCTGTGTTTTATTCATGTTTCTAATTTGCGTAGCCACCACTACGCCAAATGCTGATAAGTCATCATCATCATTTTTCTTCTCCGTCAATTTAGATAATGCAACCTGAATTAACTCATCAGTTGGATCTATCTTCCTTTTCTTTTGGGTGAGATTACTCGTTTTTTGCATTGGTGTGAGTATTAAAGCTTCTGATGAAGTAGTGCTTGGCAACGCAGTCGCAGTTGACTGCAAACTTTCAGGCAGAGAAGGAGTATTTGATCTAGGAGAAGAAGATGGTGTTGAAGGGGTTGTTGCTTCCGTGAATGTATCATCAAAATACTCTTCATGCGAAAAAGTTTGGTCCTGATCACCTTCTGTTCCCTGCAAATAATTAACACAGGTTAATAAATTACATATTTAGAAATTAATCGTTTCTGTATACTTTTCATACACCACAAACCGCGAATGAACGGCTACGCATTGCTAAGGAATATGAAACTCTCTGGAACTTCCCGCATTGCATTGGCTCAGTTGACGGGAAGCATATCAATATAAAACCTATGAACAGTGGGTCTTATTATTACAATTACAAAAACACAAACATCATTGTGCTTATGGTAGTGGCCGACGCTAATTACGACTTCATTATGTTGACGTAGGGTGCAATGGATGTGTTTCAGATGGAGGAGTGTGGGGAAATTGTACTTTAAGGGGACCGACTACCCTCCGGAAAAACTTCTACAGATTATCCGATCATCATGAAACTTCACAAACATACGTAAAATGTAAAAATAAGAACATTTTGCTCGTATGAATTTTTCGAAAAAATTGATAGAAAACGTGATATTCATAGAAAACGGACAAAAACGGGTACTATAGAAAATCTATCTCCTCCTACAAATATCGTCCTACAACATCCAAACACATATCATTCGATTCGTAAAGGCCATATCTATCGACCTAGCCATCGCTTTTTTTTCATTTTCCCCATATTTTTTTTATGCGCGTTTTTCCCATTTTTTCACTTTTTTCACCCCCTCCCCCCCTTCTCCCCCATATATAAGGCGAACCATGCACAAATTCAAAAACGCACAAATTCACCATGCGATGGCTAGGTCGATAGATATGGTCTTTACGAATCGAATGATATAACTCTCATTGCTGTAGCTTGAAAACTGTAGGAGGAGATAGGTTTTCCGTGACAATAAGTTGAACTTTTCAGGACGGCGCGACAAAATCCCGCGCGCCTCGAAATAGGCACTCAATGTAGCATGGATACCAAACTACAGGCTTCTTTGCTTATTCTTAACAAGGTCATACTGGGGTGCTTATTCTTAACAAGGTCATACTGGGGTGCTTATTCTTAACAAGGTCATACTGGGGTACTTATTCTTAACAAGGTCATACTGGGGTACTTATTCTTAACAAGGTCATACTGGGGTGCTTATTCTTAACAAGGTCATACTGGGGTGCTTATTCTTAACAAGGTCATACTGGGGTGCTTATACTTACTTAACAGAATCAGATGTCAGATTCACTTCTTGATATCACTCTGCCCTCTCTATTGCTGTAGCCGTTGCCGACTTTCAAAATTATATCGATTTTATCTTTTGTATTGTTTCATAAAGTAAATAGCTCAGATGAGACCGAGAAGAAATGTCAAATTTATCAGCCTTAACGCAAGCGTAAAATAGATCAACATGAAGTTACGTAAAATATATGAAAATAAATGATCAAAAAGTTTGTATAAAAATATATTGCGTTTAAATAGATTATAATAATCGCAATAATTTGCCGAAAATGAAGTAAAATGATGAAAGTTTTTCTTTACAATTTTTTCTAGATAACTAAATAAAAAGATTCGGGACGTGAATCATGTGAAGTATAGATCAGCTCAATTTATTTCCAGTTAACTCATGTGTCATTTTCTAGATAGTAAATGTTCGTGCTTAGGATGGGTCATTTCAATAACTTTAGTTGTTATTTTAAAAGTTACTTCTGACGGCGACGCGACGCCATGCAATGAATAAAGTCAATAAACTGTGTAGGGATAAAGTTTTCTCAAATTAGCACAAACAATAGAATCTGTGCCGCAGCAGAATAAACCTCATAGTTATATATCATATATTAAGTAAAAAAATTGGATTGAAATGAGATAGTACATATACGTCAATTATTTCAAATATATCGACCAAAATAATAGAGGCGACTCGATAAATAAAATCGCGTTGTTAGTCCTGAAAATGCATAAATTTTCTTCTTGAAATCAGGTATTTTAAGGGATACTTTGTTATTGTTGACCATGTGGGAACTGTTCATTGTGAAATGTGATAATGTTAATTTGAGTCTTATTATAACTACTTGTATATTTAGTCTGCTTATATCGCAAGTTCGCAAGAAATTTTAAAGCAAAGGAAACGCCAAGCAAATTCACTATATCGATATTGAAAACGTTTCGGAGTCCTGCTCCATCATCAGTTCGACTATCTAAAAATGAATACAACCATTTTATAAGTCAAAATTCTAGGACAGACATTAAACCTGAAAAAGACCTAATATTGAATCGAAAAAACAGGACTCGCGGAACACAGAGTCAAAGGAGACACGAAAAGAATAAAACTTAAGAAAAAACACTAAAGCATAAAAGCCTTTCGATTCACTATTTCAAGAGGATATGAACCGAACGCAATATTGAGACACGGTTCTCGTTTGAAGATATGTAGACTCCAATATCCCCAAATCCGAACAAACCACCTTCTTGCTGTTTGGATTTTCCTGATTTTGTTGAGGGTTTTCCGGGTTTTGTTCTAAACGCGGCAGAAACAATATCAGTAACTTGATCATATATGATTATGTTTAAGTTGGATAATTATCATTTATACACAAGAAGGAAATTTTATTTACTGATGCTAATGGGTGTATAAAGCTTAAAATTTGTTGTATTGTTTGCAGTAGCTTCAAAAAATTTAATTCGTTCTTCAAAATTTCTGATTCTCAAGGTTAATTTATGATCAAAAATCGACCTTGTTTGCGCCACTCTATAATTTCGCTATTCAACTCATTCATACAATAGATATTCTGCTAAGAATGAACGTCGCGGACGCTGCTTGACCCAACATTGAATTTCGCAACCTGCACATTAGTACGCTGGTCGCCTCCTCAATCCAGAACTACACATTCTTTACACATTGTCGTTGCCGACACAAAAATTTGTTAGAAAAAGAAAACGATTGTTCAGATAATTTCTACAGTAATTCACGGAACACCATCCAAAAATATTCATTATATCGCAGTAAACATTTGCTCAAAAGTTATAAAAACAATTTGACTCATAATATTCGAAATTAATTACACAATCTTCATTTCGAACAAATTTTACCGTCTCAATAAATTATATTTTTGAAATAATTCTCCTTATACATATCTGAATATGGAAGATAACATGCTATTATTTGTTATGGATAACTAAATAAATATATTCGACAGTGTATCTCGTGATAAATAAATTTGATCCATAAATTTTCACTTAATTTCACAATTATCATCTGAATTTGCAACTGCTAATGATTGTTATGGGGATTTAAATAACTTTAATTTACATTTAAAAGTTACGGATAAACTGAAGTTCCAACGTGACGACAGCAGTGAGTAGAATTTAGAAATAGAACATAATAAAGTTTTGTTCGATGAACATCAACACTGAATTTCGAGCAGCGGTTGAGATAAACTTATTGAAATATGCCATTTATGATGTATAAAACTCTTTGACATTACCATAGGTGGTCTATTAGGAGGTAACCATACATGGTAATCGTTATCGCACTTCTGCCAACCACCAATCATGTGCCCATCGTTCTGTTCATGGAAGTTTCACAATTTTTTATTTATGGACACGATAAATATTGCGGGGTAAGCGCTCGAATAATTCATATACACATATAGAAATACATTAAATGATATGTACAAAGGATTCATACATAATGCATAGTTAATAAAACTTATTCATGACTGAACCTGTTTTCTTTACTACAAGTCGATGCTACGATCTCATCAATAAGAAGACTGCATGTAATGTGAAGAGAATAAATGGAAGCAAATCTTGAATGTTTCACATGAGTTCCATGACCGCCGCCGCTCCAATGTCAGACGTCGGTATATTCCTAGTAAGCATAAAATTAATTTAATTTCATGAATTATTTTGAGATCATCATTTGATTTCCATAAATCCAATTTTACAATTTCTTATATGCGCTGCGGTTCGCTAGCTTATGTGTGTTCATAATAATTCATGGTTGAGTTACGGCTGTTTTAGGCCGTATACAGTTTGCGCTGTAAACAATTTTGCACAACGAAAAATAACTTTCTAAAAAAATGTTTAGACCGTAACGTAAAAATAGCAAAATTGACACAAAGTCACGCCACGCTCGAGGTTAAAAGTTTTAGCTTATTTTTTTGTTGGCCAACTAGTTGCGACGTGTGAACTGACCGTTGTTTCATATTTTTCATAGCTTCACTGGGGCACCCCAGTGGCCGCCCCATTCACATATCATTACTGAGCCACCCCAGTAATGATATAACCAGTCAAACTTAAGACGATCCTTCAAGCTTGAGGCGGCTGATTAAAGCGCAAATGACTTCCAACCCCAAACCCCAAGCCACGGGTGAGCTCCAATTTCACGCAGAAATTCACTGATTTTCAAACAACTCCGCAAGATGAGGAGTTACCAGATGTTAGAGACAGAAGAGGTTAAGCACCTTAAGATATGTGCTCATGCTATGAGTTGAAGATTAATTTACACTATTTCTTTCTCTTTACCTATTAGGCACCAAAATTTATTATCGAATATGCATACATGAGGTAGACGCTCTGAGTACTAAATGAAGCATTTGTGGTTTGAAATCTAAAATGACAATTATATGATTGTGAACAAAATTTAAACGAGAAGAAAGTAATTTAAATTAATGATGATATTTTTTACTGTAAACTTTTCGTTTTCACTGATATTTGACCGTTAAAATATTATTAAAAAAATGTCACCATGCTCAACCTTCGTCGTTTTAATGATTATATTCAATTGACGGGTAACAAGATTATTTTACGGGGAAAAACCCCAACATAATACGAGAATCGATCAGGACCCCACATATAAGACTGAAGTTAGCAGCATAGTCTCAATGCATACAATTATTGGACGCAAACTTCACCCTCTTGTGCGATGGTGAGCATCACAGCGCCTTATTCACGTCTACCGTCAAATTTAATCCGCTGTATTGACCGCCCGACGTCAAAATAAAGAATTTCTGGCTGCATGACGAAGGGTAAACATAGATCAGTTGGAGCCAAATGCCCAGGCACGCTGATAAGGTATTTTTTATTTATTAATTCATTATAATTCTTTGTTTTTATTTAGAAGAAATCAAACTCTAGTCGATGAAATCTAGCGGCATCATCAGCGAATAACACTTGAACCAACAGACGCGAGTAATTCGTTCATGGAAAATGTTCAACCGCATATGTGAGTGCACATATTATATTTGCATGAATTATCTGTTTTATTTTCACTAATTATTTATTTTATTTTCAAAAATATTCTATTCTATTTACTAGAATTATAACGTTAGCCTATTAACTGCCTTAGCTCGATCAGGCCGCTGGGAGGTCTAGAATTAAGTGCACACTTCCCTTCTTCCGAGCCTAGCAATTCACATTTTCTAGTAACGCGACGAATGATGGAATGAATAACATTTATCCATCATGTTTCAAACAGAAGTGATGAACGTACCTGTTTTGTGATCCCTCTCTCTTATGCAGCGCTGTCGCCCCCCTCCATATTAACACGAGCTTCCTTTAATTAAATAGTTGGTTAGTTTTCGTCATAAAAACATTATTGGTAAATAACAGGAAGTCCACCCGGCGGGTCTCGGGATGTATTATGAATATTAATAAATTTGGATGCCTCCACATTTCACATAACTTTGATATTAATGAATGCTGAGCGAGAAGGCAGAGACTGGACCGTCAGTGGCGGGAAGGAAGGAACTTGCAAGTCCTGCGCGTGCAGCTCCTACACGGCCTTCATGTCAGACGCTGGTGTGGTCCTTGCGCCACGATGAAGTAAATTTTTTATTTTTATACATTATTTTCCATTATTATTATTTTATATTCTATTACATCATTTTACAGTATTTTATATATTATTTAGGGATTTTCTGTACGTTTACTCGTCGTGATATATATTGCTTAAATTCATATTACACCGAGATGCTTACAAGTCATGTCGAGTTGGCTTAAGCCGTTATTTCTTGTTTTAAATGATGGGTCACGAATATCTCATTCATCCGAAGACATCAGCCGCATAATCCTCTGGAAAATGATGAGTGCCGCGGGCATAAACTTCATTTGGCTTAGCCGGCGGACTGAAACAATTGTTCATTCGCATAACTTTCACTCCTGACTTAAAGTAAATAAAAAATACGACAGCAACGACGATTGAATCTAGGAAATTTAAATGAAAAATAAACAATGCATCCTATCTTACTGACGTAACATTTCGTAAAGATTTACCGGCTTGTTGCGGGTATTGAACGCTCAACTCACAGCTCCAATATTTTCTGTGAGTAAGATTAGCAAGTCTATGTGACATGAATTAGGACTTGCGGTTCACTGGGCCGGAAGGTCCTAAATTACCATGACCGTTCTGATACTGGCTAGTGCATACACAAGAAGTAATTAAGGCATCATGAACCGTTTTTAGGGTATTCATCGCCTACGCGGCATCAAACACTGACGGACATGGAGGCATGGAGTTAGGTGGTACAGGGAGATGACATTCCTTGAAATGACTTATAAAGCATGAAATGCGTTTGTTTCTCATGACCTCGTTTGACTTTTCGAAAAAGGCAAATGACCCGCGCTCAATGAGTAGTCAATAAGTCGCGTATCGCCCAATATATTAATGCGCGATCTCGGTGGAAATATAACAACTGTGCCCGCAGCAGTCAGTATTAAATCGTGCATAAATATAATAACTTTGCCCGCAGCAGTCAGTATTAAATCGTGCATAAATATAATAACTGTGCCCGCAGCAGTCAGTATTAAATCGTGCATCTGCCCTCTCTGCGGGCTTTTCGCCCCCAAAAACTTAATTTTCATAGATACGGGTTATTCTCCTCCAAGATCTAATCAAAATTCTCCTCGTGACCAGCATGAAATATGAGCTTCATGTAGGGAAATATTGTTACATTGCTGCGTGAGCCATGTGATCATATGAATAAGGAATTTAAAAATGAATTTTTTAAAATAAATGTACGTTTTCTGTCGATTTTTGATCACAATTGAATTTTCAATCATCATTATCAGAGAAGCTATACTCCATATATTTCTTTCAAATTTTGATTGGTAACTATTTTATCATTTTTTTTTCTTCATCAGATGCGCATTTCACAATCATCATCCGTTGAATGATTGTGCGAGCGGCAACTTGTGCGCTATTCATATACATTTGTCATATGACTCATTCATATTAAGTCTAATGCTGAAGTGAACTCTTGACAAATTTTCTGACACGAAAATGACAGTAGAGGCTTCATCAACGGAGCTCGGAGCCAAGTGACATCAGATTAGATCAGTTTCCCATTACCAGGAGATATTTTGGACATTTTTATTTTGATGCAAAATCAAACATTTTATGCACATTGAATTCATGACTTGAATTGAATTTTACATCATTATTGAACAAATGCAAATTTTTTGAGTAAGAAAATTAATAATGATCCATTTCGGCATTCACAACTAGATGATTATGTCGGACTTGATGATGCTGGGTCGCACGGTGGATGATGCCTTCAGTTGCTGCAAGAATTAATCATTTTACCAACGTACTCTAGGAAGAAGATATCAGTCGACGCTCGTTCCTGCCACAAAGCTCCGTCTACAAGTCTTCTTATTCGGATCCGTTTTTATGAGGACTCGGTTGTTCACCACCCGCCTCACATCTGGATGGTCAGCAATGGCCAGACTGGAGCGGCCTGTGGATAAAAGGCCAGATTAAACTTTGAAAACTTTAAGGTTGTTTTGTTAGTTCAACAAGCTACTTCAAATTGGATTAGTAAATCGAGCAATGTTAGTCACCCTTACCTATCAGAGGGCCTACCCAGACAGGGAGCATGGGCCAGATATGGTCCAGCCTGGAGCATCATCAAAATCCATACGAGGGGGCACACTTTAGATGAGAAAACAAAGACCAGCTGATGCTACATCTGCTATGCTACTTGGCAACTACCAATCCGTCTACAAGTCAAGATACCAGTGTTTAAAAACGAGAAATGGAAGTGTTTAAAAACGCAATTATTTTTCAATTTTTGCTGGAATCAGGGCACAAATGCCTTTACGATGCACGAATTAGAGATTACTTTTTCATTTATTAATGAGATGAAAATGAAAAAAGTTAAAAGCTACTACGTCCCCTAACCTGCATATAGAATTATAGAAACACAATAACCCTTTATAATGATAATAAGTAAAATCCCTTATTTATTGAAGTCAGCCTCAGTAGCGTAGGAAGTTGAAGTCCTTTAATTCGTCTAACAAGACAGTTAAATGTAGAAATAAACTGACCCCTGGCTGAGGCTGTGTGACTGGACTGTGTAATTATATTAAGCTCATACGAGCCCAGGGAGCAATTGGGACCACCATTTCAAAAACGTCTAAACTCACGCCTGTTGAATTTATACAAACAAGGTGCACAAGTGAAATGAATCAATTTCCGGGCTTCGCGATAATTATTAGCTCAAAATTAATAAAAAAATTAAATAATTTCCAGCCGTTATACGTCAGACATTATTTGAAAATGGCGCTGCAGAACCAAAGTTCTGGAGGTTCAACCTGCAGTTGTGGGTCGTCAGAACTGGCAGTTCCTTGCACTCCTGCGACGGTACAAGTCAACTTATACTGAAGCATAGCGACGGTAAATCTCGCTGC
>NW_025947321.1:0-28691 GCF_000764305.2 Hyalella azteca | reverse complement strand
GAATTTTATTCGTAATTTATCCTGCCCTTCCTTCCGCCCACGAACTTCTCCGGCCCGCGAAGATTTCAGTAAGCTTGATCTTGGCCCTTGGTGAAAAAAGTTTGGAGACCCCTGATCTAGATCAACCAAAACTGCCCATACCACCTCATTCACTCATGCCTAGAACTCTGTGTAATTTATTTATTCTAGTCGATTATTTGTAATATTACTTAGCTAATAGATCAACATGCATGACATATTGTTAATTATAAATCAGTAAATTGATTTTGGATCTCTTATTGTTTGAAGAAAAATCTGCCTATCATAACTACTGGGATCCAAGTTTGATGCAGCATTTATAAATGTTTTCAGTTAATCCTGCTAAAAAAGAAGTTGTGGCTTTAGTCTGAATTCACCAGCTGCTTACTCTATCTTTACCAACTGATTCCAGGTCTTTTTATAGTAATAAATTTTCCAGAAGTTTTCCATTTTCATTGTATATACATTCATCCTCTTGATGTTATTAACCACAAAGACTGTCATCAAATTCTCAGTGCTAGTACTATAAAGTATTGGCTTCTGGCAATAATTTTATAGTCATGACCGTTTTTCAATATTTTTTATCTATTACGGTATTGCAAATATACTAATGTCTCATTTCTGACCAGTTTCAAGCAAGCAATTAAAACCTGCAGGAAGCAAGATAAAGCTGAATCAAATGCCTCTGAAGATTTGTAGTAGGGACTGTTGCAATTTTCTATACAGCTGTTATTTGCATTGATTGGTATTCATTTCCTTTTCAGCTGCCAAGGTCAGTGGGACTGTCAAATGGTTTAATGTCCGCAGTGGGTATGGCTTCATCAACCGTAATGACACCAAAGAAGATGTTTTTGTTCACCAATCTGCCATAGTTAAGAACAACCCCCGCAAGTGTGTCCGATCTGTGGGTGATGGCGAAAATGTTGAATTTGACGTGGTGGTCGGAGAGAAAGGGAATGAGGCTGCCAATGTTACAGGACCTGAAGGAGAGTGTGTCATTGGCTCTCGTTATGCTGCTGACAAACCAAGAGGATACAGAGGTCGAGGAGGCTACAGGAGAGGTTGGAGACGTATAGACCTTATCCATGTTCTCAGAATTAGGATATTTACTAGATTCACATTTCAGTGGATGGCGGAAGTAATTTCACTATATTGGTTGCGCATGCACAATAGGACAAATTCTGCTTCTGAATTTGTTATGAGGTATCAAATTGTCTAATAAACATTGCAATCTGAAACAAGTCCTAAATGATATCCTTGCACATTTCTGGAATATTTTTGGTTGACCAAAGTACCACATTTACATCTGATGAATATCCACAATTCGGTATATTGAAGGCTGCTCAATATCTATTGAATGACCTAAATTATCCTGACTGGTATCCCTAGGAGGTCCACGTACCAACGGTATTGAAAATGACGGCTACGAGGAGGGCGGCGAGATGATGCGTGGCCGCGGTCGCGGTGGTCGTTACAGAGGTCGAGGTCGTCCCCGTTTCTTCCGTGGCTACGCCTCTTACGCGTACGGGGGTTACGGTCGTGGCGGGCGTCAGCTGCAATACTGCGACATGCCTGATGATGTTATGATGATGCCCATGCGTGGTCGTGGTGGCTTCAGAGGGCGTGGACGCGGCAGAGGTGGCTTCTATTACTCGGGACCGGTGTACATGAGTGACATGGGCAAGGGCATGAGAGGCGGCTATGGGGGTCCCATGGTTTACAGGGGCAGCAACTACAGAAGGGGCGGACGAGGACGTGGTGCCAGAGGAGCCTTCAATGAAACCAAGGGAAAACCTAAGAAGGTTAGACTCTGTGGCTAATTTAACTGCGAGTTTTGCTTGTTTATTCAACTGCAGTTCATTCCAAGAAAATTACAATAATGATTGAGAGAAAATTTTCTACGATCTACGAGAAACTTATCTCGATCACAATAAATTTTGTATAACTGTTGGGAGGGTTATAAAGCTCTATCACTCGTTCCATTTTGAAGCAAGACTTTCTAACAATTATATGCGAAATTCAGATAACGTTGATAATGAGCATGTAATTGAGATTTGAAACCTCATGAGATTTGTAAAAATATAAATTTAAGTTTCATTACAAAGTGTTGGTCTTTTGTACAGGCGGAAGGTTCATCTGATGAGGGTCAGCAGGCTGGTGCCGGGGAGAGCGCTGCTCCTGCCGTCAAAAGCGTCCCTGCCATCACGGCTATCGAAAACACCACCGCTGAGAGCGTCGCTTGAAATTTGTTTCACTTAAGACGGCGTACATTAGTTCTCCTTTCACATCCCCTGCAAGTTTTGATCACCATCTCGTTATTGAATCGCTGACACAACTGCCGAGTTTCTGGTGGGTGCATTACTATTAATGATTAGTTTTTTCCTGAGCTTACATTTCTCCTCTCCCATGTCACGATAATTGAGTGATATGCTTTGTTAATGATACTCGTCATCATGTCCTCCATAATTCTCCAGATAAGTGCAGTATGATAACAATTTTCGACTTGACCTATGCGTCTGAATGGCAGGACATACCCTTACACCGGTTCTATTTATACAGCAGTAGGCTTCTTCCTTAGGTCATCACGCCTATTTACCCTCCTGATTTTGCAGCGCTAGTCTATTGAGTGTGTTTTTTTCCATCGCAGTTGTTTTTAGAAAGATGCCGATGTCAGTTAATCCTGTTTTTCCAAGATCTAAGCTTGTACAACAACACGATCAAGCTGCATCACGTCTACTAAAAATTAGGATATAATCAAGGTTAAATAAACCCTCTTTGTACTGTAATCGGTGGTGTGTAGCTTATGAAGGAAGGTCAGCAGTAATGCTTTTAGTCGTGTGTTAACATCAGGGCGAACACTTCCCGACCTCCCGATTGTAGCTGCTGGTGTAGAGGCCGCAAGAGATCAGTGCACACTGACCGCTTACCGGCCAAACGCGTCTAAAAAAAAAAGATGGAATGGGTGGTAGCTCTCACTTCGGCCTCCCTTAGCAGTGCTGAAAGTTGTACTCGTTGTTGAGGTTCATTTGCAGTCGTATGAATTGTATCGATGATTGAATCAGATTCTTCTATTTCATCTCGGCTCAAGGATGAGAGCGGATTGTACCAGCGGACGAGGAAGTTATTTAACCCAAGCTGTTCCTGGCTACTCGATAGATGATTCGCTCTGGTTTCTTTGAACCACGTCTGCAGTGTTAGGATATTTTTGAAACTGTTGATCATGTTTTAAAACATAGTTGACGAAATAACCGTTATCAAGTGAGAGCTGCCGTCTTTTTCCACCAAAAAAAATTGTAAAACTCTAACGGCGAGAATGCACATGTTCCGCATAGATGTTCCTCTCGGCGTAAAGCAGACATTCTGATCACTAGCATTTGCTGATGAAATTAAGGTGAAGTTTTCTATTATTTAATAACGTTAATTGTTAATTGAGTTTGGTAGGGTAACCCTGTACCTGAGAAAATCTGCTTTCTAATTTTGAACTACGTATGTTCTTCTAAAGGCGCATCTCACTGCCGTGAGCGCTTATGTTCCTTAAGCTTGCTTAAGGCAGACTCGGGGTGGGAAATCTTCACGGCCAATTGCGTCATAACTATGTTGTTAATTCGTTCTCTCCCTTTTCTACTCGTTAGTAGGAATATTTGTACCGCGAAACATGTGCATTTGCAATAAACTACAAAATATCATTGTTTGTCTTTTTCCTTACTATCATAATCATCCACATATTGAATTAATGTAATTGTCAATATACTGTGCATCACTTATTCACGATTTTGCAAAAAAAAAACTAAGGGAAAATGGATCAAGTCTGCAATACATGTACTGGACACTAATAGTTACATGATGATTAACTTGACTAAACTCTCTATTATTAAATCGATAAACTTGCAAGAAGGCTCGCACTGATCGAGAAAAAAACTACCAGAACAGTGAATAGGTTTCTTTAAGAGATGATTTTCATCAGACGTAACCACTGCACCTGAATAAATTGCATGGTGCTCGTTGTAATAAGTCAAATCAATGGAGATAATTGAAACGGAAGACTCCTGGGTCTGAACATTACTTCTTTAGACACGTCTGTTCACAAACCCATCACGTAGCCATGATTGAAGTAATATGCAAACTAAAGGCATATCTAAAACCTCTTACTCGGGGATTATTGTCCATATTGTTTTCGGGAAAAATAGTTTAGAATAAGAACACCGACTGTGTTCCATTGGCAAGTAAGCCTACTAACTGGATCCAATGCGCCGGTGAGCTAGACAGTAACGTCTTACTTTCAATCGCTACACGACTGGATTGTCGACGGAAATTCTAATGAATTAGAGAACACTGTAACAGATAAGGTGAAAATTTTATCAAACATTTCATTTAAAAAAGTCTTCGCAGGATTCACAAATAAAGCTACTATAAATAAATATGTTGCTAAGATGAACACAACTGATGAACTTTATAACTCCTTGATGAGAATCGGAATGGCGAATACAACATTGACCATCAACCCATTCAGAACGCTATTCTTTGGTTATTATATCCTGTAACTGAGATAGACATTCATTATCATATCCGACTTCAAATAGGCAATAAATTTCCACTTCAGATCAAGAAGAACAGATTAAATTTATTTTCACGCCTACTTATTATTCCTGATTAGAAATTAACTCCTTGATACAAATGTGAGTACAACTGTGCATGCAGTTTTCTACTCTGCAAATTTTTCTTTTAATTCTGAAATATGACGTCAATCAGTGAGCGATCCTGAGACGATGAGCTAAGGGAATGAAGCTAAGTATTCAGTCTAAGGATGACATCATCATCACAGCCGTTGAAGTTGATATAGTATTTGTACTGAGCCATGCCACGCATTCTACAATATAGAAGATATGCCCGATAGCGCAAAATATTACTGGTTTAAAATACACAAGGTAAGGCTTAAGATCAGCGATCTTTAGTCCAAAAATCACGTCCTTCGTCTCGAAGATAGGAGCATGCTTGAAGGAGTCCAATAATGCCAAGTGCACTGGATCGATTTTAAAGAGAATAGCCCATCAGGAAATAGACTCAAAACTAGATTAAAATAATCAAGGTGAAAGAAGTTATCTCGTCTACATTTGACATAAGCAACTTGGATTTCAGGTTGTCTGTACATGAGAACCAATTGACAATATAATCACACGCGATGGAATGTGTGTGTTGATATACCGAAAAACGCACGCTTGTATAATATATGTACAGGAACATATTATCGACATAAATAACTTGAACAAGACAAAATATGTATCACTTCAGCAGCGGTAACAGAGTGAATCTTCTGGAAACAATGCCCACAAAAAAGCGATCTGAAAGTTTTCTGATGGTCTGAAGTCGGGCATCAGTAGGGCGTCACTCTTCCTCTTCTTCCAAAAGAGATCTGGAAACACGAAAATATCAAGATAACAAATGCGGAGAAAACAAGGCAAAAATATTCGTTGCGGAAATCGGCAAATTCTCATGCACTAGAATAAAAATTTAGTAATGACTATTTTCGATTATTTTTTTTGGCTTTCAATTATAATGAAATCAAACTAGCCATCTATCTTCGGATGAGTAAAGTAGAGAACTGAAACAATAAAGAACAGATGTGGTTTCGACAAAAAAGATGGGGTCTAAAAAATGTATCAGTATTGTAATCGATAATTATCTTGCATAAACCACACGTTGGAGAATGTTAAATCACTCTCTTGGAGACAGACGAGCAGTTTTTCCTGACAACTGACAATACCTGCCATCTGTCCGGGCTCCTAAAGGCCCCAGACAATACCTGCTCTCAGTTCGTCGGTCTCTGTCCGACCGCTGCGACACGCTCAGGTTGAGTGCCCCGTCGCCTGTAGCATCGCTCAGCCAGATCACGATAGTAGACACGAAAGCAACTGTGCACCCACACACAAGTAATGTCATAACCAGAAATGAGCAACAAATAAATCGAACAACCAACGTGCAGCGTATTACTTAGAAAATCACATGGCATTGTAAGGCTTGAGTAAATGCATGGATAACTTACGTAAATTTACACACAAGCCTCACATCGTACAAAGACTAGGTAGAATTAACAATTCATTGAATACAGACAGTTGACAACGCCCCCTGCAAGAAAATGGGATAAAAACGAAGAATTACGAGACTGACACGAGACATAAAATTCTACATACAAAATACATACTAAAGCGGAACAGATTTGATGAATATTCAATTCTATTCCTTCCAAAATGATACTCAAAATCACATGTATTACTATTTTCATACGTATGAACAATTTAGCTGATCGGACCCATGGACACAATAAAATGAATTAACCTAGAAGTAGGATGATCACAAAACAGTATAGGTACTACTGATAAGACATCAGTACAAATAATTAATTATTCCACAAAAAATTTAGGAATTATTCCACGATGCAACGTCCGGTGCTGAAACTCAAGGAAAGCTTTACCTATCGCCATAATGTAATCAATATAAATCAACAGCAATTGAAAAATATGTTGCAGTGTACGAATTATAGAATAAGTAGAAATTGTATATTCTACAGGAGACAATAGGAACACATGACTACAGCAATACCAATTTCGGTTGAAGTTTTCCACATAGAACGTCTCTAGTTTAAATAACAGAGGCCAAAAGTTGTTGTGAACGGTCTCTTATAGCCGCTGTTCAATTTTAATCCGCACAATCAGAGAATACATTGAAGCGTTGTAAATTGAAGCCAGCCGATCTACAGAGGAAATTTCTTAAAATACTTAAAGTATAGCCAAAACGGGAAAAAATAACCACACAATGACTTACCTTCATTGGAATATGTTGTTCATCCATCGCAAGTAATTCCCTTCGTTAGAAACAAGTTATTTTTTCTGAATCGTCTAAGTCGTCGTTTGGTGGGTGTCTAGACGCTATTTCATCGTCTGTCGAAGAAACCGATTTCTCGTCGTTGACTTCACTGATGGAGGACGAACCAGATGACGAGCTTCTGGCGGACACTTCAGAATCTGACGACGAAGAAGATACATCGTCTTCATGGTCGTCGGACGATGCTTTTACAGTCACAATTGCGACCGAATTCTTCTCTTCAGATTTAGGCTCGTCCTCAGAAGTTTCATAACCTTCGTTAACGGCAATGCCGACTTTGCTGTCCTGGTCGACTGGCTTCTTTTTTTCAATTTCCTCCATGACGACCTTTTCACCCTCATCAGTTTTTGACAGCTTGCCATCCTTGTCCTCGTTCTCACTGATCTTCTTGAGTGCGGCTTCTTTCATAAGTTTTTCCACCCGAGGAGACACAATGCCTCGCTCCTTGTTAGGCTTCATGAGGTAGCCGCCGTCTTGTATCATGTCTACCACGTAGATCACGCCCGTGCTGCCCACAGCCACTGCGAGCCAAGCATGTCAATGTTTCTACAGCGCATCAATGGGATTTTTCGATTTCAAATAGGAACCACACTCAGTAACTTGAAAAAATCCAATCACACCATTTACTAAGAAATTTATTTTGAATTCAAATTTCGAATGAATAATTTAAAATAACTCTGCTTTCAGAATTTACCGTCTAGATAAACATATAAATAAATAGCTAGAGCCTGCACGGTGCACCTCGGAGAGGAAAGTCCAAGGGGCTTTTAGTTGGTATTAGAAACACGAGTGGAGAATGAGAGTAAATTAGGTGTCCTCGAGATCCCTTGGGACATTTCTGCGTGCCAAGTGAAGAGCAATAACAGTGATGAGCGATACTCACGGCTGAGACATATCAGGTTGAGCACCTCCAGCATCAGGTAGCCGTAGTTGTCAACTACAAATCCTGATAGCATGCTGATCAGCGCCAGCCCCAGATTTTGGAAACTCAGCATTCTGCAGAAACAAGAAAATTAAAAAGCAGGAAATTACATGAAATAGAAATAGCAGGAAGGTCTTAAAAATACGAAAACGAGTGAAAAAATAACAAGCAAAAAAGCTCAGTCAGAGGTTGCTAACTTGTATAAAATCCCATGATGAAATTGAATGCTAATTAATTGCAAACACACATAGTAAAAATAAAAACAATTACAGGATTTTTGGACGGATCCCCCCAAAATTTTCGATAGCGAAACTTTATGCATCAATAAATGAGTAATAGTTGTAGCTGTTGTAGTAGCATGAGAAGGTATACTAACGTTGCAGATAGCTAGGCATGTATTTCGCGTCAGAGGTAAAGTCTCCAGTGATGTCGAAGTAATTGGTCTAACGACCTCAGCTATTAACGAACTCAGATATTCTTGGCTCACCGTGTTGCGTGGTCGCACGTCCTCATGACATGACCGTTTGAGTTGTCTAGAAAACGTGAGCGAGGTGGTGACGATCTCCGGGACGTACCTTCTTCGGTCATTACGAAGGCTGGCGTTTAGAAAGTGCGAGCCTATCGCAGTATGCGCGCCGTGAGTTGAGATCCAACCCCCCTATAAATGGCCGCGTCTGACGAAGCAGTTCCCAACCGCCACCTCATCAGCTCTGTCGTTCGTTGCCCCGCACCCCCACGTATTCCGGGACCCAGCAAATGCTTACCGTTCTCCCCGCTTCCGTCAGTCGCACAAGTCCGGCAAGGATTTCGACGATGATGGGATGCTTTCTGTTGTATATTCTCAGGGCTTGCACTACACATTTGGAGCAAATAAATATTGTAAAGTCATGTCATCTATGATCATCTATTAGTTAAAGGGTACTGAAGACACCAGATAACTCTGCGGTGTAAATTGATGCGTAGGGACTCAGTCGTCATGATATTGTTGTTGTGTCGGTCGCAGCCGCACACCCCACTGCGCCACCCGACTTTGAGCCGTCAATATACATATGTTGTGACTGTGACCTTCACTTTTGTTCTGTACTATGTGGCTCTGAAGTCGGACCAGTGCTTTCATTTGACCTCTAAAAAGTTGGAAGCCACACTGCACAGTAGAGATTAAGGTCTGTTTTCCAAGTATTGCATATCAGCCTGTTATTGACAATTTTTTCCTGTACCTTTCTCATGCAGCTAGTCAAGGCGATGGGCCGATATCTGGATGCCTCTGTTGGTGGTTTATTGGGTTTGTGGAAGGCCATGACAGTAGCGGTACGCCATTTTGTTGGTAGCGAGTGAGAGGTCCAGATTTTATTGTATAAGGCCAGGAGGGCCGCAACTGCAGTCGGGTGCATCTTTTTATGCATTTTATAGAGAATACAATCTAGTCCGGGGCTCGTGTTCTTAGAATGCTGGAGTGAGCTGAATAGTTCGAGGTATGTGATTGGGTATGAGTATGAGAAGATGTTGTCAGTTCTGAAGTTTAGATGTTGTGACTCTTGTCGTTGTTTAATGGCGCAGAAAAAGCGAGGATAGTGGCTTCCGATGCTGATATCGGCAAAATGTCGTGCCAGCACGTCAGCCACAAGCTGAGGGTCCGCCGTGACCGTACCCTTCACTTCTATGCATGACTGGTTATGGCCCATTCTTCCTTCAATTTTATTGATCCATAGCTAAAATTTAGAGATGGGGGTGTTGCAATTTAGGTATGATGTGGTACCGTTGCCAAGACTTTTTCCGGGCTCTGTCCTATATGTGTTGGGCTGCAGCAGAGCTCGCTTTCGTTCCAAGTTGGCGCGAGCACAGCCGTCATTCCACCATGGAACGCGGTGCTGGATAGGTCCACCTTTGGAGCGACGTATTGTTATGCTTAGCAACTCTGAGGGCGCGTGTGAATTTTTATGTCATCTGATCCACAGAGATGTCTTCCTCCGGGTCTTCCGTGCGGGTTAGGGCCTCAAAGGTATCAAACTATCTTAATATGTATCGTGATTGCGTAACTTCGTTTTGGTGGATCTCGTAATCTTTTGTTATCGGGAAGTGGACGCTACCAACAAATGTGACGTCCATCACCCTCCACCGCACCCTGCTCACGATGTCAGGGGTTCAGAGGCTCACGTCAATGACGGTTGTGGTACCAGTCTGTACGTGTAAATGGGTGGCTTGGCCTGTGTTTAGAAGGCATACGTCGGAATTAGTTTAAAATTGCTCGATGGTTCTACCGCGTTGGTCGTTTCCAGTTTCCCAAGGCCACGTGTTTGACGCTGAAGTCACCAACTATGATGAAAGGTCTGGGGAGTTGTTCCGAGATCTCTCTCACATCTTCGGCAGTCAGTGGACGGCCAGGTGGAATGTTGATGTTACATACCGTGTGCATTCTTGTGTTTGATGTTCGCTTGGACAGCCATTGCTTGGGTAGGGACATTTAAAGGCATCCTGAAGCAGAGGGCATTGCGCCTCACCAAGATCAGAAGCCGGACCCAGGTCTGGGGTTGGGTGTATCCAAAAAAGTTTCCATGTGGTAGTTCTGTGGTGGGGTCGAGGTGAGATTTCCCAACATTGTTTCCTGCATGCAAACACAGGTTGGCTGCCTTGCGCAAAACTGCCCTGTGATCGTCATACTTGCGGCGGTATCCCCGGCAGTTCCACTGCATGATCGTTAGGCCCATGATTTCAGGTTGGGTACGGTCTCGGTAATCTCGCCGGGTGGAGGAGCTTTAGGCTTTATTGATAGGGATGTGGGGATGGTGGTGCGCTCCGGGTGTCTCTTTCTTTATCTTTCTTGCCCCACTCGCACATTTCTAACATGGGGAGAGCAGGAGCAGCAGCACGGTAAAAGTGCGGGAGTAGGGGGCATTTATTCAGAATGTCACAGTTGATTTCGGGTACGTGGGTGACCCGTTCTAGTATGCGCACCCTGCGAGCCTAGTCAGTACTTGGCACTTTTTTTACCTTCTCTCTACGATGTTCATCTTTGGCAGGATAGTCTTCGCTTTGGTGGCGCTGGCTTTGGGACTGTGATTTCGGTATTTTTCCTTTCGATGTTTCGGGCGAGGGGGAGGAGCTGCTTTGTATTCGTTTCCTCGTTGCGTTACTTGCAAAAGGTTCTTTCAGTGGAGATTTAGGTGCAGTTTTTGGGCGAGTGTGAAATTTGTTAGTGGGTTTTTCCCGATTGTCCGTGGCATTTGCTCCAGATTTTTGACTCGCGTTCTCAGTACCTACTGTGCATGTCTGGATAGCTCCATCACATTTATCCACAAATTATTTACAATATCACAATCGAAAATCTAATTCACGAGTGAACGCAGCCGTGCGCCACCAAATTTGTGCACCAATCAGCCCTGAAAGGAACGCCTAGCATATTTCCGGATGACCACCAATCAGCCACGTATTAACCCTGCCGTCAGTAACCAGCCCATGACATCATCTTACTTTAAATATTAGGAGCTTTACGCCACCATATTCTGAAGCGAATAGTCCAGAGAGTAATGGTTGTCCACCACTGAACGTTGCATCGAATCATCACTTCATACCCTGACTTTAGCTCGAACTGTACCTAGCGGACAACGGACTGCGACCAACCAGCCAAGCTCGCCAGTGGAACGGCATGCATCCTGCCTTGCACACTAGACGGTCACTTTTAGCTCACAACATCCGGGGTTAGGTTTCAGAGAGCATAGTTCTGTTCCAAAATCTTTTGTACTTCGACGAGCGACTTCCGCTGCTCCGCTAAATTACGTAACTTTTAGCTCACAGCATCTGGGGTTAGGTTTCAGATAGCTTAGTTCAGTTCCATAATTTATCGTCGTACGTCGCGTGACCGTTCGACCGTAGGCTGATTCGACACACGGGACAGATACGGACGGCTCCAGCGCGTTCCATCCGGGTCGTGTAAATTTTTTTCGCGTATTGGCAGACGATGCTGGGCCGTTCTACGTCAGGCTACTTCCCTGTGGGCTGATTGATCTAAGTCAATGGATGTGATCTGTCTGGTGGCTTGCGGCTGATAATTTTATAGTCAAAAAGTGTTAAAGGCTACGTTCTTGAGGGAAGGGATCATGATAGTCCATTCGATGCGCGGTAGTGGTGATCATCGACAGGCGTCCCATTCACGATCGCCGGCCACGTTCGACTTCGACCACAATCGACTTGACGCACTATTTCCGCCGTGCTAGCTGGCCGTCAGGCGGAGCTTGCGGTGACGTTACCCTTGCCCACGTGATCCATCGCCTGTGACGTCACACGATGCAACCCCCATTGCGCGCCACAAATAAATAAATAAAAAATTAGTAATGGAAAATACGTAGCTGAAACACTTTAAGAGACTGTGCCTAAACAGAACATAATATTATTATCGTATTAGCGTAACGTACTAAACACTAGAGTAGTTCCTTTACACGCCGCTGCTGGCGCTGCAATCTGTACGTGGGCCATTATAGACTTGTAATTTGCTTCCCTTCTTGTTAAATTGTATAAAATTCAATAATACTTATTGTTATTGAATATCAACAAATAAAATTCATTCTTTATTACTAATTTCACTCTACTTTTAGTGGAATGAATGTTACTTTCGTATTATTATTTTCTCTTTTTTTCCTGGCTGTACTTCAAAAAAATACTTTTTACCAAAAACGTCGTTATAACATAATAGTAATGGAGAATTAACGTGACGACTCTTCTCGTTTTACTTGAAAATTATCGTTTCAAGTGATGAATTTCACTTGTGACGAAGCATGGAACTATGGGGATATAACTTTCATAACAAATTATAGCCTGAATATGTACCTAATGAACGAAATTAGCAATAAATAATTTAAGGTACTTTTGTTATTTAAGGTACAATGACGTGGGTCAAACGGATGACCCCAGTGACGTCACCCCACAATGACCTCTTTCAAACGGATTGCCTTGGTCAAAAATGGGCGAGGCAGCGTCTGCAGTAAGCTGTGCCAGCAGCTGCGGCAGCTCGCTTGGTCGAGAATTTGAAATCAAAAGCCTCGGTTTCAAGTCCTGAGCCTAAATTTCAGCCCCAAAAAAATTTAAAAATTACGTTTCTACACGGATTTTAATGCTGTTAAAATTGAGAAACTTCAAAGTATCTCTCATGCAAGTAATACTCGCTAAATATATTTAAATTTGCTACAAACGTCACTCCAAAACTGAGCGATCCAAATTGGATCACTCAGTTTCAAGTGACGTTTAAATCCATTTTATATTTATGTATCGAGTACTTCTTGCATAAAAGATACTTTGAAGTTTCTCGATGTTAACAGCATTAAAAGCCATCCAGAAACGTAAATTTTCAATATTTTTAGGCTGAAATTTAGGCTCCTACGGCCTTGAAACCAAGGCTTTTGATCTCCTTTTCAAAATTCAGTCCTCCTAACAAGGCTATCTGCCGCAGTTGCTGGCGCAGCTTGCTGCCGACACGACTACCCCGCTCCTTTTGTTCATTTAGTGTGCAACTAACTTTTGTTCGGGAAGGTGCAAGTGTGTTGTGCAGCGGTCGGTCGGTCGGTCCGTAAAGAAGAGTTGATCCTAAATGTCACAAGACCATGTTCTTTTATATTAGTACCTATAGAATTGCACTATGGCCTAGAGCTGGCAGGATGTGGCTTTCCGCAATTGGTACATTTGACTGGATTAGTGCAGGGCAGTTCATGTTGGCAGTTGGCGCAGGGCTGTTCTACGAGCGCAGTTGGCGCAAATGGCAGCGAGCTGGCAGCATGTCGCCACTCCATGGCCAACATCATTACATCCGAGGTACCGGCGAGGCCTCGGGATGTAAAGTCGCCACTGACAGCGCAACCAGTCAACTGCAACGTGCGACGGGAACTGGCAGCCATCGAAGGTTAGTATATAGACCGGGGTGGACACCAGTACACCCTGCTCCCTTCTCCTCGTACGATACACGGTCTTGACTATGTGCTGACTCAATTCTGTCAGTAAATCTTCGCCTGTATAGTGCGGGCGGTTAGGGTACCAGATCGTGCCGCGAGTCTCATTGAGTCTAATGTGGGGGGGCAGCTGTAGCTGGTACATTGGATAAAGTCTGTATGGTAGTTATGGTTTGGCACTGTTGGTAGTTTGCGACCTCAACAAGAAGCACTCCTTTCCTGGTCTCAGTAATCTAAGTTGGTTTGCCCTTCAATGTTCTTTGAATTTCTCAGTTGGCCCTTATAACGGCAATATCGGAGAGGTGACGGCCGTCGTTGGCTGATATTGTGAAGAACTTTATCTGCTGTTTGGGCGTTTGTCCAGATGGTTCATTTGGATTTTCCAAGATACTGGGTCTCAGGGGTGTGCGACTACTCGTTTGTCTGATCCTTGTTCCCGATTTTGCGTTTCCATGATATTCTCGGTTTCGTTCAGGTTCATATGGTTCTGTAGTCAGTTACTGTAGTTCGTCTATCGGCTGGCTCCTCCGGCTTGCGAGATTCGAGGGAAGCAGCTCGGCCGCTTCGGCGGTTGGAGAGGTCGTAGTAGGTTCCATTGTGGGGAGCTGGGTCGTTGCCGGAGAATTAGTTATGAGCGGCGAGTTATTGGGAGAGTTCATTTCAGTTATCATGATGTTTGCTTTCGTCCGATATGCTGGGCAGGCACCCAAGTCAATGGCTCCAACAAGGGGATTCCTGCTGTCGGGCACACGTAGACCCGATGTGACCATTCATTCGCTAAGATACAGATTTGGTTGTCTCGAGCCAAGCAGGTTATGCGCTTGACTAGTATTGCAAGACGGGCGCCGCTCCATCCGCGCGACGTTTAAGCCTGCCTCTCCCAACGCCTGCCCAAGAGTCCTTCAGCAAGCCCTCGCCGTTGGTGACTATTAAAGCTGGCGGATCAGGTCAAGGTCCCTGCCAGGGTTTGTGATACAAAAGGATGATTGCAAGTCCATCAGAGTGCCAGGCCGCCACCAGAAGAGCGTTCTACCATCTCGGTTAGTCTGGACCCACTTGGACATGATTGCATCTGAGGCCGCACAGCCTCTGCTCTCATCGACCGAACAGCCTCTGGTCTCAGCCCCCCACGGTAAGGGCGAGTTGGCTCGGGGGCGTGTGTTGCCAATAAAGCTGCGGTTTGCTTTTTGGAATTTCAAAGAGCCTAATGGAAACGTCTCAGAAATCATGACATTGCCGCCCATTTCAGCCACTAATTCTCACATGCCGTAAGCAGTGCCCAGCTGCGACTCAGGCAGGATGAGAGCCACCATTGGCAAGAGGGAGCTCGCCATCAGCGAGCAAGACAGGCTCATTATGCACTGAAATATAGTTTTAATTACATATCTGTGCATCATTTAAGAGTTATATTCACGACTGATGCTCTTCCAGGATGATAAATTCCTGCAATCACTTAATGTAAAGATGAAAACAGATAGTAAAAGTTAACTATAACGCCGACTTGAAAAAACTGACAATAAAGGCACAGGGATGTAATGATGTTATTCAGTAAAGATTCTTAATGTAATGATGTTTCGTGACATAGCAAACGATCTGTCAAGTAAATGATTCAAGGAGATGTGATGTTACCAGCGGCTGTAAATGAACTTTAGCTACATCAGCTTTCTTCGTTTATAATTTAGAGGAATGATGTTACCAACGGACCATAGGGATGTAGGGGTTGATGAATGTGAAGGCCATGATCGCATGTGCGCCCATGGTGACAAGGCAGGCAAGGCCGACCCACATGATGTTACGTCCTGTCTTGTCCACGACAAAGCCAAACATTGGTGACGCAAACGCTGAGATTATGAACGCGATGCTGGATACAGAGTTCGCTTTAGCACTGCTTAACCCGTACTTGTACATGAAGAAAACTCTGCACAACAAAAATGTCGTGAGTAATACAAAATTTATAAATCGATAACCTTAGGGCTTAGAGCAACATATTTGTTCACTCGAAAAAAAAAACCTTCCGTTGAAGATATTTGAAAACAGTGAAACGAAATAAGGAGAGTAAAAGAATTATACACTGGTTTTTATTCTGAAACGCGCCAAAATACAATCAAGAAAAAGGAAATAGTAAGACATGAGTCATAGACTGCATGCGAGTGTTAACCATAATTTCCATATAATTCGCAATAACTGATAGGATGCCTTTGATTCCGGGAAATATTTATAGTTGAATAATACTACACGCACTTGGAAAGTCCAACGAAAGGGAAGATGGCAGGGTAGAAGGTGAAACAGATGACGCTGATCAGCCAGAAGCTCAGCGGGAATTTACCGATATCTTTCAGTTGAATTTTCTCTCCAACTTCAGCTGATGCCACACGTAGAACCTTGCTTCGTCTTCTATCTAAGATAGCAAGAACTATGGCGCAAGTAAGCGAGAATACGCAAGTAAAGCCACCTGAAACGAAAAAACCTTACTTAAGCACTAAGTAGGGCCGTCTCAACGAAACAATTCATGATATGAAATGTGTGATTTTAAATTATTTTACCCTGAACGATCAAAATGGAGAAGAAAAATTGTGGCTTTTCACATAATAATGATGAGGATGGCAACAGAGTTGTTAGAATTTCAAGACCTCTTTATTTAGCAAATCATTCAATACTTGTAAGCATAGATAGTTCCACGTATGTCTTCATAGAGCCTTCAACAAAATTATAAGTTACTCCATTAACTGTAGTTACAATAATGGTCAAGAACTTCCAAGCATAATAATTTGTACTTAATAAAAAATAATTATGATCCTGTTCGTTGCACTCATACTGATGTTTATCGTAACACGACCCTTGCAGCCTTACCAATGGCAAGGGTAATTCCCAAAGTAACATGTCCGTCTTGCGTCTGATCAACCCAGTTATAGATGGGCTCCATGACAAGGAAGTTGACGGTAGAGCCTACCCTGGATAGGCTACCAATCAGGCCAAACACGGTGTTCAGCTCCTTGCCTTTAAACCAGCTCACGGTGTAGGCATTCTGTGCTATTATCAAGCTCTCACCACCAATACTGTAGAGATTCAAAGAATTAACTTCCTAAATAGTAATATGTAACCATTGACTCAGAAGAAATCCAGTATTCAAAGCAATCGTACTCATAGAGGGATGAATGCTCTAACTAAGGATAATCATACTAGAGTTCACTCTTGTATGAATTCACACTCCGATGTAGGGAGGCTTTTTGACTAATAAGACGTTTTGAATTCCTAAATTCACTTAAGAAATCAAGATAATTCTGTACATATTTTACATTAGAGAATAACCATAAACTAGTATTTTAATAATAGAATAACCTCATCATTTATCATGACAGACCCAAAAATGAATCGCCCAAGTTGCATGCACCAGAATGTATTTATAAGTGCACCAAACGAAAAGACGAAGTGACCAACAGTCACAATTGTTGAGAAGATGAGCGTACCCAGTCTGATCCCGAATATTCTGTAGAGAAAAGAATGATGTATATAAATGTTTTATATATTGTTAGGGGCTACCTTTGGGCAAATGAATTATTTATTATCTTGTACTCCTCTTTCTTTATTGTCCCCAATGGTTAAATACTAGAGTGATTAAGATCAGTTAAATAATAGAGGCAGCTTAAGTAATTTTCATGCCATGTCACCTTCAGAGGTTGTTATTGACCAAGGCAGTTCTGCTCTTCTGACCTACTGCATTTTGCTGACTAACCTGCTGCATTTAAAGAACCTGCTTTCTGGCTATGCTGACTTCATGACTGGCGTGTTGCTGATCTGCTGTTAAAGTTTTTCTTGTCTCTTTAGTAGGCGAGTTAAGGGAACACCCGCGCCATGCATCTGAGTCAAAAATGTTAATTATGAAAATTTCTTTATATACAGTGGGGGGAAATAAATATTCGTACACTTGAAAAATCGTATTTTAATGTATGTAAGTACACAAACTTAACAGGAAAAGTGATTTAAATTATGTATAGAGACGCATAGTATTGAAAAATACTATCAAAAGAAATTAAATCTCAATGCAACAAAAAACAATGCAACATGTTCACTTTTCGGGTAAAGAAAGTATTCGTACAAAACAATAAATCCGCATTATTTTAATTTAATACTTGGTTGAATACCCTTTATTCAGCTCAACAGATACCAGTCTATTTCTATACGTCTCGACCAATGATTTGCAGATGCTGACTGGTATTTTATACCATTCTTCTTGGCACACCACCTTAAGATTCTCAATGTTTGTTGGGGACCTTTTCTTAATTTAAATCTTCAAATACCGCCACAAATTTTCAATCGGATTTAAGTCCGGTACATTAAAATACGATTTTTCAAGTGTACGAATATTTATTTCCCCCCCACTGTATCATCAATCATCCCTTAAATTGTTTTAGAGTTTTGTATGATGAAGTTCAATGTGTACTTATGTGTTGCAAGCGTTTTTGTTGGATAGGATTCATGTGTTCTTGTTCCTGCACTCTTGCAGTGGGAACGGGTTAGAACGGTTTCCACTAACCCCAAACACTTGAACAGTTTCCACTTTCCACTTGAGCGGTTTCCACTAACCCCAATGGTCTTGCAGTGCGGTTGGGGTTAGTGGATCCCGTACTGAGCTGGGGACCAGGCCTTGGGCCTTTCTCATACCAGTCAGTGTAGTCTAGTGACTATTTCTGATTTTCTGTACCCTACCAGTTGAGTCTACTCCACTGCCACTAACAAGCAAGACCACCGCTTTGTTTCTTTGATGCGGACGCCACTTGATGGACCAGGCCTGACCCAAGATCCTTTTTGAGCACTTGATTCCTTTGTTTCAATATTTTTGGTTTGGTTTAGTTTACTGATCATTATTCTGGCCCAATTTAGTTTATTTACCTTGCATCCTTATTCTTTACTGTTCAAACCAGTTGGGGCTGCTGGTTATTTTTGTTCTTATGCTAGGTTCATCCCATCATTCATCTCATTTCTAACAAACTAATTTTCACCTTTCATCTTCATGTACCATTGAGTTTATTCAATATATTTTTGCTTGGTTCCTTTGTTTGTTCTCCTGAGTTTGTTTTCATTTGGTTTCCTGAGCTGGTATTATACCGGCCGGACCATCATCGACCTTTAGAGGGGCTGACCCCCAAGTCCCAACAATATATCAATAGATTTATTACAACGGATGTAGCAAACAATAAAAAAAACATAGAAAATAGAGGTCAGTTGTCATTAGTCAAAAAGTACACTCAATGATTTCTGAGATCAAAAATTCACTATTCCAGTGATTTTCAGAATTGATGGTGAATCAGTTGAAATTGCAATAAATGTTGTGCAAAAACCACAAAGCTTCACATATTTTCCACAAAAAATATATCAACATGAAGTTTAAATAAATTTGCTTCAGGTAACACATTCGTAGAATTAATGCCATCATAGTATTTCTTGCCTGTCAATGAGGAAGCCACCAACAAAGCACAGCACAACATTTGGCCATGAGTATAGAGAATACAGGGTGGAGAACTGCAGAGTTGAGACATTCATATCTGTCTTGATCTCATTTTGTAAAGAACCTGGAGTGTCATAACAGAAGGTGTTGCCTGCACACAAGTTACTTATGAGAACAATGCTTTCAAGCATTACAGATTCCAAGTTGTGAAATGCACAAAATTACTTTAAACAATCAATTAGTGGCATAATAATAAATAAATGCATCAAAATAATCTTGATTGAAGCAATGCATCGATTCATTGCTTCAAGTTATTGAATGAGTTCATGATAGGAAAGGTTTCATTATTAGAAGCCTAATACTACTTACCAAGAGCAGAAGATTAACAAGGCAGAGCAATTTTCATTTTTGTAAAAGCTTGTATATAGAACAGCAAAATTTTTTATCGCAAACAGCAATGCCAAAAAGAAATTTTGGATTCTTAAGTAATAAGAAACATCAGTTGTACAATGAACATATACTAACCAAAACTAAGGAATAACATGAAGACAAGACCCAAAAATCTATAGGGGCCTTGTTTGGGATCACAGCAGCGGGATCCCAAGCAGCCGGTCTCAGCCACCCAAGATCCTTCACTGATGCTGGGGCTTTCTCTTCCACTGCCATTTGTCTGATTCCTGTCTGCAATGAACATCTCAGCATGATTTACATTTACAAGTATACAAGTTTAAAAACATAACAAAAATCAAGATTTTTTAAGTAAACAACTAAAGATATTTTTTTAAGGTGTGTAAGAAGAAAAGGTAGGTTTTTAAATTTAGATGAGGTTACAGCAATGTTTACCCAATCTTCATTTTTAATGAAGAGTCTCAGCAATAAACATTAAATTGACAACTCTTTAGCTTGGCAATAAAAACTACATGACAAAATAACTCAGAGGCCTTTGATTGGCTCTCAAATGGTTTTCACAAGAGTGAAAATTTTCAAATAGTCCTTACTTTTTGAGTTTATGGAAAAGACTAACATACATGACTCTTTAGACATTACTGTAGTAGATTTGAGATTTTTTTATGCTAGGTATATGACTAATGCATGATATATGAAAAAATCAAAGTTGAACTTTTTACTAAATGACCAAGTAACAACATTACCATATTTTGGGTAATCTTGCAGCTTCATTAAGCAGTTTTATCAACATTTTTCTAGGAGTCATTTAATTCATTTAGTAAAGGCCAAACGGTACCAAAAAAGGCATTTACTATCTCTAAAAAATCGCTGAAAAAAGGTGTGAAAAGTGCGATTTTGGAAAAGAAACTCTGCTAAGGTTTGGAGCAAAAAAAATATTCGCCATATTAAAAAATTTTACTTACGTAAAAGTTGCACCCAGGTGTCGGCTTGAAAACGTAATTGACAGAATCTGCTTATCTCATTCCAAAAAGAAATGGCAGCCATTTCTGCACGGCGGGGCTACTCGGGGCACCCCCCTGGGGTTATTTGGGACACCCCCAAAAACGCATTTACGGTAGAACCTCAGCAAAGGCTCCAATTACAAAAAAAAAAAAATTGATCAAAAACAAAAAATATTGATCACATTTTCCTTGCTCAGCGAAAAAAATTTCACTCATTGAAAAATTAGTGCATCATCGGTCATCACAAAATTGTGCATAGCATGTCATGTATAGAACTGTGCACCAGGCATCATAGAATGAAAAGTAATAGACCTAAACTATAATTTATTTCTCCAAAATAACCATTGGTTGTCACTGAAACATTCCTTTCTGTTTCAGGTCAGGTATGTTTTTCATGATCTTTTTTACCATAGTAAATTCACTTAACCCAATTAAAATGTGAAATTACGAGCCGTCCTGTAAGCTTATAGATACGAAAAAAATGCTGTAAGGCTGCTGATATGAAGCTTGCAGTGGACAAGGTTGTTGTAAATGCTCAATGGCATGTTCATGGATACAGTAATATCGCATCAATAATATGATAATTTCACATCAATAATACGGTAATTATTGTATATGGCAATATCATATCAATAAAAGAAAAACAATTAAAAATCACAGAAAATGTCATTTATTCTACCTCTACATCATCTACAATGAAAGAGGACTTCAGAGTACTGTTAGTAATGGATGAGCATGCTCTGCTTTTTCAAATGTTTTGAAATGAAGTTTTATTCCCATTGTCCCGAGTAGCCCAGACTGACGGGGCTTCTTGGGACAATCTTTACTTTGTGTCTAGCACCTTACGAATAGCTCATGGAATTTTTTGACAATGCCATTCGATAGCCCTCGCAAAGAGCTATAAAATGAGCCTAAATTTGTTATTGAAATGTTTCATCGTAAGAAGTTATTAACAGTTATTAACAAAAAAAAAAAAAATGATCAAATCTGTCCCGAGTAGCCCCGGTTGATGGTATGCAGAGTGTACTCATCCATTACTAACAGTACTTTGAAGTCCGCCTCTTTCATTGTAGATGATGTAGATGTAAAATAAATGACATTTTCTGTGATTTTTACTTGTTTTTCCTTTATTGATATTATATTACCCTATTCATTAATTACCGTATTATTAATGTGATATTACTGTATCCATGGACATGCCATTGAGCATTGACAAAGACCTTGTCCACTGCAAGCTTCACATTAGCAGCCATGAAGCATTTCTTCTGTATCTGTAAGCTTACAGGATGGTTTGTAATTTTGCACAATTTTAATTGAGTCAAGTGATTTCACTATGACAAAAAAGATTGTGAAAAACATACTTGAAACAGAAAATAATGTTTTAGTGACAACATCATATGTTTCGGAGAAATAAATCATAGTTTAGGTAAATTACTTTTCATTCTATGATGCCCGGTGCACAATTCTATATATAGCATTCTATGTACAATTTTGTGACGACCAATGATGCACTAATTTTTTGATAAGTTAATTTTTTTCGCTGAGCAAGGTAAATGTAATCAAAATTCTTTGTTGTTAATCAATTTTTTTGTTAACTGGAACCTCTGCTAACTGAAGTTCTACTGTAAATGCATTTTTAAGGGTGTCCCTAATTATCCCGGGGAGGTGTCCCGAGTAGCCCCACCATGCGGAAATGGCTGCCATTTTTTTTTGAATGAGATAGGCAAATTCCATCAATTACATTTTCAAGCCAACACCTGGGTGCAACTTTTACGTAAGTAAAATTTTTTAATATGGCGAATATTTTTTCTGCTTCAAACCTTAGCAGAGGTTCTTTTCCAAAATTGCACTTTTCACACCTTTTTTCAGTGATTTTTTAGAGATAGTAAATGTTTGATTTCTTGACTAGCTTTATACATAATAGATAGTAAAAGTGTTGAAGTTTACGCCACTATTTTTAGTTTTGCAATATTTTGATTAGTTTAGCTGCTACAACATTTCTACGAAATGCGGGACATGCATCCCGATTTACCCCGCCCATCCCTTTTTACCCCGTTTGACGGTAGCAGTTCCTCCAGAATCTTATAGGACTGAACTTATAATTTTGTACCATTTTAATTGGGTCAAGTGAATTAATTCACTTTAACAAAAATAGATTGTAAAAAAACATACTTGAAATAGAAAGGAATATTTTAGTGTTAACCATCTTTTTTTTGTAGAAATAAATCATACTTCATGTTAATTACTTTTCATTCTATGTTCTATTCTATCTATGACATTCTATGCACAATTTCGTAATAACCATTGATGCAGTAATTTTTCATCAAGTGAAATTCTTTTGCTGAGATAGTAAATTAAATAAAAATTATTTGACATTCTCTTTTGCTAACCAGAGATTTTGCTATCCAAGGTTCTACTGTAAATGCATTTTTAAGGGTGTCCTACATTACTTCAGAGGACCTTGTCTTGCAGAAATGGCTGCCATTTCATTTTTGAATAAAGAGCACAATTTTCATCAATCCATTTTAAAGCCAACACCTGTCTGCAAATTTTTGTAGCAAAATTTTTTAATGTGATGAATTTTTTTTACCACTGACCTTAGCAGATGTACTTTTTCAAAATATCATATTTTTCTGGGATTTTTTAGAGCTAGTAAATCTATGATTTCTCAGCTTTCTTTATACTACATAGATAGGAAAAATATTAAAGTTTATGCTGTTATTTTTAGTTTTGCAGTATTTCAATTAGTTTAGCTGCTGTAACATTTTTACACCGTGAAAGAGGACTGTCCCAATTTATACTGCCCATCCCGGTGCACAATTTAAATTTAACACAGTTTTTAATCACAATTTAAACGCTTTTTAAATTTTTCCTATAAAAAATTAAGATATACTGCATATTTTGGCAGCAACTTTGGAAAGACACATTTGAAGAAATTATTTTTATCCATAGATAGCTGATAGCACAGTGCACAGCGCTATCAATAGATCTACTAGTTTTATGTCATATAAATGTACCAGACTCTACCCTCTATACACACCAACTAGTAGTTCCCATTTAATTCAGACCAATAAACCAATACTAAACATAAACTGAACGATAACCAAGCAAACCTCATACGACTTGAAACGAGACTTAAGTTATGAGAAAAGCTAACACTTTGAAATAAACATTTGCACAATTCAAATATTTTATATCCATTCACTGCATTCAATTATTTTATATATAGTCTTATAATTGTAATTGCTTTGTTTCTAGTTTTAAATTCACATATTTAAAGATTGAAATAATATATTTTAATTATAATACTCGTATTAGGGTGGAAAATCTTTCTAATTGCCTAAAAGGTCAATAAATTCTGAACCTCTTAATACACAGGGTGGGGCAGAACCGATTGAGCAGTTTCGAGGTAAAATAAAAGAGTAATGGAGGTACATAAAGAAGAAAGTTTATTTTCCTAGAGGTTAGCATAACATACCATTTAGAATACTTATGTTTTGGAAACAATATCTGGAAGATGGGGGCCGTTAGCTGCAACACACTGTCGGAGTCGTTGTAAGAGGAGGGAGTAACCGTAACAGTGAATTCCGATTGCTATGCTGCAATGTTGCAAAATTTCTTGCAGCCCAGGATGGAAAACATTGTTGAAAATGAAGCATTGGGAGACATGTGGTTCCAGCAGAATGGGCTACAGCTCACACAGCCCGAATGTCACTCAATGTTTTGAAACGAATGTTCCCAGACTCTGAGAGGTGATTTACAGTGGCCTGCGAGGTCACCTGATTTTAGCATTTGCAATTTCTTTCTTTGGGGACATCTAAAATGAAGGGTGTTCAGAAGTCGCCCTCACACCCTACCACATCTAAGGGAACAGATATTGTAGCAGAGGTTATGGCCATACCTTGCCATATGTGTGAACATGCTGTAGGAAACTTCTGAGAACGACTCCAACAGTGTGATGCAGCTAACAAACCCCATCTTCCTGATATTGTTTTCAAAACATAAGTATTTTAAATCGTATGTTATGCTAATTTTGAGGAAAATAAACTTTCTACTTTATGTACCTCCATTACTCTTTTATTTCACCTCAAAACTGTTCAACCAGTTCTGCCCCACCCTGTATAAGCTAGCTAACAAATTTAAATTGTATATTGTAATCAATATGGTATATGATAAATAGCCAAATAGTTAAAGACTACTTATAGCCTTATAAGAATTAGCTAAGCTGCTAGCTGTGTACAATGTATTGCACACTTGAAGCCTCTGTACCAAAAACATTCAATTTATTGGAACCAAATACACACTAAAGGCAACAAGTTTAGATACCAATTTGTCATTCATAGTACATTTATACTAAACCATGAATAACAATACCTCATTATAAATTAAAGATTGCCACTCAATATATTTACATATATGAAAAAAATCAAAAAAATTGAAGAAATAATAAATCATGATTTTTTATAAAAAATCAAGTGATTTAATCACATGATTTAATCATTTTGATTAAATCATTGTCAACCCTGCATATTACCACTTATAAATTCCAGCTTGCTGGATGAACACCACATATAAAAATCAATATTTCTAAAATTTCATCCAGCCTATTTCCTTGGACCATTTTATTTTGTAGAAATAGAGTAAAATCACTCATCACACTCAAATTAACTCCCGACTATTTCACATCAAATTTTTTTTTCACAAATCAATCCCACCCATAGAATTACCATGTTTGATTAAAAAAAATTAGCAACAGATGATGGGCCTATTTCTTCAGCACTGGCCACTGACACTTCTATCATAAGTTACAGACCCAACTGGGGTCTGTAATTTTGATTTATTAATGATAAAATCCCAAAGAAAAATCTCACCATCAGTTCCAGCTGGCCTGTAGACTTCTTGACCACTACCTTCTTCTTGACTGTCACACATCTTGGCCAGAAAATGGTTTAACTGGAATAAATAATTGCCAATTAAAATCATTAACAAGGAAAAGCAGCAGCAGTGTTAAGCAACAAGCCAAATGTCACTCACAACAAAACAAAAACCACACTCAGCTGTTACTATCAAGTGTTGAATGTGACTCATTCCATTGACAAATTACTTTGTACAGAAAGTTCACACCAACTTTACATTGAGATTACAGACAGATGGAAGGATAAATTTTCCAAATTTAAACTCGCAAAATTTAATAGTATAGGCTTGCATTTATTTTATCAGAAAACAAAATACTGATGACAGGAGAGACTGCATGTGCAAATAGATTTCTGACTTTTCTCATTTCCTATTTAGTGATTTTCTTTAAGGGGAGCGTCTAGGGTAAAATTTTTAATTTCGGCTTTTCCGGTTTTTAGTCTAATCTTAAAGCTGACATTCTGATCTATCCAACAGTACCAAAACCATCTCTGTACGTTGATTTATGCGTTCACGACAGATCATGAAAGGGAGGGGGGTGGGGGTAGTTCTTTAACAAATAGAATCGGAGGAAATTCGCTGCGAGCACATTAAATAGAGTGTCTGCTTGAAGTGCACCTTAGTTACCCACCTGGCGTCATATGAGGAGGTGTGCATGCAGTCACTCCCACCATCCTTGACTGGAATCAAGCTCCAGTAACGTTTAGTTTTGTATCCTTGCTACATTGAGTGCCTGTTCCGATGCGCGCGGGACTTTGACGGGCTCTACTGAAAAGTTAACTTATTGTCACTGCAAACCTATCTCCTCCTAGAGTTTTTAAGCTACAACAATGAGACATATACCATTCGATGCGCAACAAAATTATCTAGAACGTAACACGGGCGTTTTTCTAATTTCGTTATAGTTTGGATTTTATTCCGCAAAAGGGGGGGTGGCGGAGGGGGAAATCTAAAAATTTTTGAAAAATTTACGAAAAATGCTCCCACACCCACAAAAATGAGAAATCCTTAAAACCCTCGTGTTGCGTTTTAGATATGGTCTTTACGCATCGAATGATATGTGTCTCAATGTTGTAGCTTGAAAATCCTAGGAGGAGATAGATTTCTACGGTACCCCCTTTTTTGGCCGTTTTCAGAATTTCATGTTTTCTTTCATTTTTTCTAAAAATTCACACGAACAAAAATGTCTTAGAATTCTATTTTACATATGTGTACCAAGTTTCAGAGTGATCCGTTTGTAAATAGCCGAGATAAATTTTACCCTAGACGCTCCCCTTAAAATTACACACATGAATAAAGAGTATAAAACTATCATAAGTAGTAAGAAATAGATACAAAATAAATGACATCATGTACTTCTTAAGATATTGTGGGCAAGTCTGCTAGCTAGTGTTTGTAATGTTTCTATTAGTTCAGATTCAAACAGACAAGTTTATTAATTTATTGACAGTAACTTCCAATTGGGTGTTTGGGTCATTAGGCTTGGTCCAAGTTCCAAGTTTATTAAAGTAGAACAGTAAAACAGCAGAACAGAGAAGGGAAGTTCTCCTACAAATGAACACGAAAATTCATTAAATTAATTAATCACTAATAACTAGATAAGTACAACAATATTCTGAACATTTTCTCGCAGTTATTTTATTACACATTAGATAACCTAAATGCTTACCAAGAGAAAGAAGACAAGCGGCTGGCTTTAGTAAGAATCAATGAATGGCCAAACATAAGACAGGTCCTTCCAATACCGTAAAATGGGGTAACATTGACCACTTTTTTTTAAGAATGATGCAATTTTTTTACTAGATAAGTTAAACTTAAATTGAAACATGCAAAATACAGGTCTATACTCTAGCTTTACTTACCATAAATTGCTGGCTCATGCCTCTCATAGTTTTGATGTAATTTCAACAAAAGTGATGGTCTTTGTTACCCCAGCTCTTGGGGTTTCTTTGACCGGGTGGTAAAATCAATTTTATTTTTTGGTAAAACAACTCCAAATAACTCCAGGTTGTGGTGTATTGTAGTAGAACTCTTCCAGTTACATATGCAAATGACAAATTTTAGGAAAGTGTCATAGTTTGCAAATGGGGAGCGCTGCCCCCCGATGGGCGAAACGTGACCATCTAATGGCAGCCGTGATGGGGTAACATTGACCGGTTTGGAAATTAAGTTAAAATTACCATATATAAGACTCTGTAGAGTCTGAAACATAAAGAAAAAACATTAATAGATGTATCAAACATAAAATATGTTATATAGGTACCATGGTAATTTTAACTTAATTTCCAAGCTGGTCAATGTTACCCTGTCACGGCTGCCATTAGGTGGTCAAAGTTACCCCATTGGGGGGTGGCGCCCCCCATTTGCAAACTATGACACTTTTCTAAAATTTGTCTTTTGCACATGTAACTAGAAGAGTTCTACTACAATGCATCAAAACCTGGAGTTATTTTACCAAAAAATAAAAAAATTGGAGGGGGTACTCTGACAGGCTTTAAATAATAGCTCTTTTCGTGGGTCACATTTTTAATTTTTTAAACTATTAGATATGCAAACTTTTAAAATCTTTCTATTGTGTTACATAGCCTCAGTATTAGGCCTTTGATGGCCATTGACAAAATTTTTCTACGTCTAATCGTTTTTGAGTTTTGGGGGTTTTTGTTAAAAAAACGAAAAGTGGTCAAAGTTACCCCGCCGGTCAAAGTAACCCCATTTTACAATATATATATTTTTAATGATGCAATGAAATTTGGAAAATGATATAGAAATGCTGCTATTGTAATTGCAAATGACATGTAAACAATGTAATAAAATATTTTTTTATTGACTCCATTGGTATTTCAGCATTTCCAGGCAGTAGAGGGTTAACTTATATATGAAAAGTGTTAAAGTAGAAAATTCATAGTGGCAAAGCAGAGAGTTTTTACTTTTTAGACTCTTCCTCAAGTTCATTTTTGAGTCCTATAAGTAGACCAGTAAAGTATCATGGATATATACCAGTTTTATCGTACCGTCAACTGGGGCTACTTGGGATGGGCGGGGTAACTCGGGACAGTCCTCTAATACGGAGTAAAACTGTTTTAGTAGCAAAACTAATTGGAATATTGCAAAACTAAATATAGTGGCATAAATGTCAACATTTTTCCTATCTATGTAGTATAAAGGAAGTT
>NW_025947320.1:0-47399 GCF_000764305.2 Hyalella azteca | reverse complement strand
TCCTCTTCGGTAGGTGTTGTTTTAGGCTGCATTGTGGGATGCATTAGCTTCCTCTTCGGTGGGTGTTGTTTTAGGATGCATTGTGGGATGCATTACCTTCCTCTTCGGTGGGTGTTGTTTTAGGATGCATTGTGGGATGCATTAGCTTCCTCCTCGGTGGGTGTTGTTTTAGGGCGCATTGTGCCTTTGTGTAATGCATTAGCTTCCTCTTCGGCGGTTGTTGGCGTTCTGCTGTGCCATATTTTCCTCGTTGGTGTGTGTTTGCATTGAGGAGAGGTGCACAACGCCCAAGTTGAGTGGCAGTTGACGTTCAGAATGGGCCTAAGTTCCTTTTTTAGGCAATAGAGGATATGATATCCTTTTTGGTTCGTGTTAAAATCAAGAAGCATTCTGCAACTCTATCAGCTGTCTTCAGATTAACAGCGTTGCTGGCCAAGCAGCAGATTCTGCTCTGCTGAAGCACCGACAGAGTCTGGGGTACGCGAAGAATGGTAGTGATGCTGATCCCTTCGTGGCTTCAGAACACTCTTGCCAAGCGAAGAACAAAATATTTTCGCTCTTTCGAACTATGCCATAAATTTCTATACATTTTATTTGCTAATTGTGTAATTTTTTTGTTGATTTCCTTTCGATGCCATCAGGGTCATCGGGAGCGGGTAACAACTGGGCGAAGGGTCACTACACGGAGGGCGTCGAGCTCATCGACAACGTCACCGACGTCGTCCGGCACGAGACCGAGGCTTGCGACTGCCTGCAGGTGCGCTACACGAACTTCCTTTTGTTTCGTGATTGTGAAGCAGTGTAATTTTCATTCTCTGATCTGATTAGGACAATCATTAGTTGGACGGTGGAAGTAAATCGTTATAATGAGCGTAAGTTTGAGTTTATAAAATATCATTTATTAGCGTCGGTTTCCGATGATCGTAGGTTATTCAACCGTAGTCCGTTAGACAATAATCGTTAAGCATTTCATAAAAGATATAAGATCGACAAAACTAAAAGAGTGGTCGGATATTTCTCGGACTTCATCTTTACTACAAGGAAAATCACCTTCCTTTTTAAGCTCGTCATGTGTCAGAAAACCCATTCTTTGTTACCCGGAGACTTGAAAATAAAGTATTGCATTCGCAGAGAGTTTCCGAGGCAGCAAGTGTTAAATACCGAATTTTTTTTTATTTTTTGGTGTTTTATGTAATTTTATTGACTATGAAATACATAGATATCTAGAACGCCAACGTAGGGCAAGTGTTTAGAGTTAGACAATGAATTGCATTCATAGTTAAATGATAATTTGGGCCTATCAATTAACACGCTCGTCCAGGGGCCAAGTCAAAACAACAGTGCGGCAAGTTGGTTAACCTATGAAAGTTTTCAATGGCATATGAATGTAAAGATCACTCATTGTTGGTTCTTTTCTCCATTCTTCTAATAAATGTGAGGATCTTCTTCAATATTTACACTTTGTCCAACGATAATACGAGATGTGTCGTACAATATATTTACGTCAAACTCAAAGCCCAGCCCAGTTGCCGTCCGTTGGGACTCCGATACAAACTATCGATACTCTAGCTTGGTAATGTGAATTCTTTGAGCGATTACATCTTTTATAGCCTAGCTAGCTGCTTCATTGTCATCTTTATGTTTTCAAAGTAAAATGTTTTCATCCGCTTTGGACCGCCTATTTTCGCGATCTTCCATGACATGGTAATGCAAAAAATTCACGCAGTAAATCTCTGCAGCAAGTTGTGAGCAAAACAATTTTTCTGATAATATTTATAATTTATCACTTAAGTATAAAAATTTCAACAGGGACAATTAAATTCATTCAAAATTTATCAGGCAAATCTAGCACATGATTTACCACCTCCATAACCCATAAGACCGTAAACTCTATCCGATTCAAACATTTTGCTTTATCTTAAAGTCATTACTACAAGTACAACAGAGCCTAAACAATCAGTTCGCAAGTAATGCTTTTAAGAAAATTTTCTCCATTAATCTTAACTTACTAGCAGTTTTTTCAGCCCCAAAACCTGAGCTGTACACAATATCTTGTTCTATTGAAACTTTTCAGTTGCAATAAGTGCTGATTTTTGCAACAGGGATTCCAGATGTGCCACTCGCTGGGGGGAGGCACTGGGTCCGGTATGGGGACTCATTAGGCTCAAGCTCATCGGAAATAGAAGACGGTCCTGCATATTGTATTTACTAAATGCAGCGACATGAAATGCGTACGTTGCAAATGACCGCGTGATCAGAGATTCTCGAATCCTTGTCAAGGCAGCTTAATAGAGACAATTTTCACCTTGTAAACTATAATCAGGAAATACGATGCATTTTGATAATTCAAGAGTGTTATATCTCTTTCGAGGTTATTTTCAAATAGGTTGGTAGGGACATCAATTCAGAATCTCATAATGCAGTTGTATGAGATTCTAAGAGAACAGGATGAGCTATTTGTAAACAAAAAATTTTAGCGCACATGGGTGTAATTTTCCCGGGCCTATAGCTTTCAAAAAAAGTTAAAAGATCGTAAGTTCATCAGTCAATCATTGACGGACTTTCAAACAAAATCCACCAATCATAGACTAGAAAATATAGCGTAAGTACTTACGTTCACTTAGCGAGTTTTGAAAGTATGGGCCAAAGTAAATCCTTCTATTTGTGAGATACACGACAAACATGACTTGCACTTTGTCCTGAAGAAAACTGATTTTCTGTCTTGAAGAAAAAGGTTTATCTTCGGATTGCACAGCTTGTTGATAAACACAGTCGATTTTCCATGTAATTGTTCTTTTTACCACTGAGCTTTTACATATGTCCATAGATAGCTTCTATGGACCTCAACTTATAAATTACACATTCTACATGCACGCGAGAAAAAAATATTGTAAGCATCACTTCACCGATTTGGGCGTGACAAACGTGAGTTCTGACAGTGAATCTCGAATATGAAAACAATTAACGTCGCATGCACTCCGTGATCTCGGGCCAAATCCCTAAACGAAGTCGTCTTACGTCAGTCCCGCTTACTTCAACGTCAATCGCCTTACGAACGTCAGCGGGGCAGCCCGTCCATCGCTGATACTTCGTTCCCCTACAGCGCAGGGTGGCAGAGGCTGCGCCTGTGCCGTGAGCAACACGACCTTGTAGCATCTCCCTCATCCTCTCGAGTAACAGGTACCCAGAGTTCGTTTATAGGGACACCAACCCATAGCCGTGCAGAGAAGGAAGCACCACCTTTTTGACGACGAACAAACATCACTCACCAGCGTCACCGAGAAATGGACTGAGGTTCGCAAGACTCGAAGCCACGGCTAGTTCTTCTCATCTGGGTGCTGCTATCACAGCGCATAGCGGCGCTAACCACTGCGCTGCAGTGACGCTCTTCCTCGCACATCATCGGGGAAAATTATTTGTTGGCGGAACCTCTGCATCTATGCGATGTTCATGTAACGAGTTCTCGAGACTTCAGGCTTCTCTTTAGTCCAAATGTGAAGCGTAGCTGCGTTCGCGGTTCTCTGCAAGCAATTTCAAATTATCCTGAAGAGTTTAATATGACGCCGCAGGAAAAATCAAAGTATATAATCAAGAATGTTCACTTCTCTCAAATTAATGAGTTTTATGTCAATTAGTTTAGATTTATCGCTCACAGTCGCAATGATTAAATTCATCGTAACGGCTATATTCCTATACTATGAACATAGATATTTTGTCAAGCAACTTATAAAATATTTATCATTGGGTTCATATAAATATTCATAGTCAGCATGGCATTGCATACGGATTCGAGACTGCCACATTGCTGGATTACCTCCGATGATTAAAACTCCTGATAGAGATGTCTCGATTATCACCTTAATGAACAATTTTATTTGGTAGGATATTGCCCACAGACTTCAGTTTGGCACAGTTCTTTATATTTTGTACATCCCAAAACGACTACAAAAATATTAGATATTGCAAAGCCATGAATCCAATTAGCTCAGCGTATACCGGCCTACTGACGACAAAATTAGCATCAATCATGAAAAGCTTTGATAGTTCACCCGTCTCATTATTGTACGGCCCGAATGCAAGAGGCCTGCCTGAGTATTTTATGAGTATATTATTATATCGTTGCGTTTGGTAACATTATTTGTTGGAAGTTTTCACTGATTTTTTAACTTCGATTTGACGATTTGATTCGAATCAATAGTGAATAAATTTGAATTATTCGTCCAATATTTATCCTGATAGAAAACAAGAAACATTTATGGACATACGAATGAAGTATAAAATCTTATTACCAAATCAACAACTCTGATTATCTTTCGAACTGAATTATTAATATGGAGTGAAGAAACAAATACCTGGGTAAATATTCACAAAAAACTCATAGCATACAACAAGGTGATTGAAGTACAAAAAATATGTACCTGCATCCTCCAAAACAATCCAATTTTTTAAGTGGCCCTCGGTAGAAAAAGCTGGCGCGCCTTTGCCCAGCCCGTCTGAAGAGTTGATTAAGACTCTGAGGTCGCCAAGACGCCGATGTAATAACTGTGCCCTGCCACCAAACAGGACAGTCAGGCTGGATGGGGATGGTATGTGCATGCATCTGCGTTCCTACTCATGATTTTGCTTTAAAATAACTTTTACTTAATTTTTCGTTTTTTTTTTGTGGACAGTGACCTGGTAAATAAAAATTGCAAATTCTGTTTACATACTACTAAATTATTAATATTAGAACGAAATTCCGGTTATATGTATTTTGGTTAGATAAGTAAGATCCATCAACTCTAGCTGTACCTCAGACAGTGAAGCACTCACCGAGTCCTACCACACACCCTCCTGTAACAGCGTCGCTGGGTCTACAAGGTTTTATACAGCAAGGGGCTACCTTTATCCTGCACCTTTATACATTCCTTACATACATTCCTTATATCTTTATACATTCGAGCTACCTCCTGCAAAAACAACTACCTCGTCATGGAACTCTGAGAACAGCGCTCATCTATACGAACATGTACAGGACATGAAAGCTATCTTGAGAATAGGATTTTACGATGGAAAACACAGGAGAAAAGTTAATCACTCAAGAACAAATTGATGAAAGTAAATCATTAAAAAACAGACAAGAAACAAAAACAAACACTATGAACGGAGCAACAAATATATTGAGGAAAAACTACCGTTTTAGCTTGGTATCCTCACACCCCCCTTGACCTCAACCCGCAGGTCTCGCACTCAAGCTTCATGTTAAACTACTTTTGTCATGGTGACAGCAGGTGTGAGCGCGCTGGAGACGTGTAAAAGACTTTATTGTATTTTCGCCAGCGGCTGAGCGGTGAAATATGTAGAAACTTATAACTATTCTATCCCCAAACTCTACTTATTTTGAACCGAATGTTTAATTTACTATCATCTGAAATTAAAAAGCATATACCGTAAGTGTGAACGAACGACCTGTCTTCACGCAACAGCAGACAATAACTGACCATTTCTGTGGGTATTCTTGAAGCATTTAAGTTTTGTTTCAGGAATTCACCTCCTCACCCACGAGGAGTTTATAGAAATGGAGTAACGAGATTCTTAACCCATGGTTATAGGACTGAGTAGTTGGTCGTTATACGCTTAAAAATCAGGTGACGACGATAGCCGCAAAGCCAGCAGTACAATCTTGAGAAATATTTCAAGCTTCAGGTCTGCTTGAAATTTTAATATAATATTGCTCTACTTTTGAAATGAGGGATCAAGTGAAGTTACCTCCTATCGCGGTGTTCGTGGTGTGAAAGATCTTTCGTCTATGGGTACTTTTTTTCATTTCATTAGGCATTTTTGACAATTGTTATTCTCTTCAAACAGCTAATTGTGTGCACTGTACGACTGCTCGATAACAGTGGAGGGAGTTGGTGACAGTAGAGGAGCAAGAATTTCGTAGGAAATTTAGATGATTGTTTTGCGGTTGAAAATGGCATATCTGAGGCCAATATTGAATCGTGAAGTGAAATGATGAATGAAATATTATTTTTAGGCTACCGGCTCTAAGCAAACTCTTCCCCACCTGTTTCAAGTGAACCCTTCCCTACAGGCTCTAAGCAAGCTCTTCACCACCTGTTCAAAGCGAACCCTTCACCTGTTCTAAGCTAATCTTTCACCTCTTCACCTTAGGACGTTTAGCCTCATCAGTCAAGTCCATGATAATGAGAAGAAGGTGCCTATTACTTAAATAAACAAGAGAGGCTTGCGGGGCTCGTGTTAATTAAGCGACCTGTGGATGAGTTAGGCCTACGCTATTATAGGCTTCTCTATCACTCGACCAGGCTCCACTTGACAATACTACATCTGATATTCTTTTACATTGCTATATTGCAAATGACATCAGTTCAATAGGCACAAGATGACCAGCTTACAAATGGTTTAAAATTGTTTAGCTTCAGTTGGTGACGTTAAATTGATTAAAGTTGCAAGAGTTTCCGTTGGCAAAGTGAGAAATGACCAGGTTACAGAAGGTTGCATTTCAGCTGGTCAGCCTACAGAAAGCTAGATTTTAGTTGTTCAATTTGCAGCCGGCCGTGTTTCAGTTGGTCAGGTTATAGAAGGTCGAGTTTTGTTTGGTCAGAACTTTATTCTGTTTTATTTGGTCAAAACTTAATTCTCCACGCCAGGTCAAAGCCCCAGTCAGGTCCAGGTGGCGAGCACATACCTCATGCAACCTGTCTTGACGACCAGTCGTGCCTAGGCAGCCGCGGGGACATGTTGTGTCGCACTCCTCCGTCCCGCGGTCTCGCTGTCTCTGCTGTTATATTTACCTAATTACAATGATATCATAGGTTTATATTACGACCATTTAGGCTAACGAGTTCAATGCGACTTTAAAAAGGTGCAGAATGTTTAAAATGTGTAAATGGAGATTGACATCTAAATGTCAATCACTGATTCACATATCGACGCGTGTTGATCAATAAGTTTCTGGAACAGCACATACTTTCCAGCTGCTCACTGACCACTTCAACGATGATCTTAAGAAATACAATGATAGTCCTAAGATGATAGTGCGTTCTACGTTGATCGGATGTTCTCCGATGATCGTTAGTTCTACATTGATTGAATGTAGAATGTCATTTCTACGATTGTCGTAAGTTCAAAGATGTTCATTAGTTCTACGTTAATCGTAAGAGCTACGATTGTCGTAATTTTTACAATGATCGTATGCTCCGAGCTTAGCCCTAGTTCTATAGGGCTATACACAATCGCCACACTTACGACGTCGTATGTTCTACGCGCATGCCCATTGACCATCCGACTTCTAAGTTTAGACACCTGGTGCCATACTTTCAAAATTCGCTAAGTGAACATAAGTACTTACGCTCTATTTTCTTGTCTATGATTGGTGGATTTTGCTTGAAAGGCCGTAAATGATTGGCTGATGAACTTACGATCTCTTAACTTTTTTTGAAAGTATGGGCCCTTATCAGATTACGACAAACGTGACTAGTGGGCGTAAGTTCTACGAAGATTTTGTACTACATGAAAATCTTAAGCCCAACGATTGTCTTAAATTCGTGTTCCAAATTTTCGGCTCACTGATTCTGAAATCGAGCCTTGTGACATCACCTGGATGCGAAATAACATTTAATTTGCGGTGAAATTGAATGTGTTTCAAACTAATAAAATAATTAACTAGCAGTGTGTTGTTGTGGTTATATTGCGATAATGTATAGCAATATGAAACACTTGCTATAGATAAACACGTAAAACTGTGCGACGTTGTGCCAATTAACTGTGCTTTAAGGTGCTGTTTAATTGTGTGCTATTATGCTAACTGACTGTGTTATTGTGCTAATTAACTGTGTGTTGTTGTGCTACTTAGATGTGTTTTAAGGTGCTAATTAGCAGTGAGTTGTGGTGCTAATTACTGCATATTATAGTCGACATATATGATATTTAAGGTGACAATTTACAGTGTATTACGGTGCTATTTAACTGTGTGTTACACTGCAGTTACTTCCGGTGCTAAATGACTACAAATTTGCTAGTTACCTATGTTACTACGTCCATTTTGTTGTATTACAATGTATCCTGAGCTAAGTTGCCGATTGAGTTCCATAATAAAATGTGTTCATCGTAAACTCTGCCATGATGCTCAGCATCACATAACCTCACTCACTGTACTCTTCCTATCTTGCACTTTAGGTACTGCACTCACTCACTGTACTCTTTCTATCTTGCACATTAGGTACTGCACTCACTCACTGTACTCTTTCTATCTTGCACATTAGGTACTGCACTCACTCACTGTATGTACTGCTGCCTGAACTTCACTGCACTAACTACCGCACTTCTGTCTAAACTTCTGTTGCGTACTGATGCACTCCTACCTAATTTTCACCGCACGGATTTTCTTACGTAATTGCCTGAAGCAGGACTGTGATGCCTCCTACGTGGCACGACGCTGCTTTTCGTTAACGAGGAAGCCTGAGTGACTATAACGCTAATTACCGACCATCAACATCGACCGGCGCCTTAGCCGGCGCACCGCCGCTCCAAGGTCGCAGAGTGGCCTTCACCAAAAACATCACCGTTACCACAGCACCACTACACCACATCAAGTCCATAACTAAGCATCTACCCCCACACAAATAAATATCTAGTACCAGACCATAACCCCAAGCGTGTTAGCCATTGAGTAACCCGCAGACCCCGATCGTTCCTCGCAAGAAACAATTGCGGTAAAACATTTTACCAAAGTGCTTCTTGCAGCAAAATCTCGTATCTTCGTTAGCATCTGATTTCGCGAAATCTGATTGGCATTTGATTCCACGAAAACGTTCCTTGCAGGAAAGCGTTTACCTTGCGGCTAACCGCTTCTGGCAAGCGCCCGTTGCTACCTAACCGTTAATCGTAGGCATATATGTAGATATCGTTCCATGCTGTCGCCCATGGCGGAAAACCGCAATTAACGTCATGCTGCGGCATGGGGCCATGCGTGAAACAACAGCATGAGCGACGTACGCCTGACAGCGCGACGTACATCAGACAGCAACATTCGCAAAATACGTCAGGCAGCAGCGTGGGCAACTTACATTATATGATGAAACCATGAACAGGATATTACTGGCTAATAATCAGCCGATCGTGAAGATTAAAATAGCAGTGTTGCTCAGTGCAGGCCATCCGTAAATAAATTGCGTCAATTTGTGTGTTTAATATTTGTATACGTCTATGTTTTGCAATTATTTCAGCTCTTCTTTGACGGCATTTTGTCGTATTTCTGCAGAATAACGGAATGAAAATTCTTCCGACAGAATTAAACGAAAATCAGGTGAAAAATATTCTGTAATTTTATACGTTCCGTAGTTAGATAAAAACTCTTTCATTAACATTAACGTGTACGATAAAGTCATTGTTTAATCTATCACAAAAAAAAAAAGCATTTTTATCACTCATCCTGTCAAGACATCTTTCTCACCATCCGGTTTCATCATCTAGATTCACCGCAAGTTTGCGTGACGCTGCTGTGAGTGCAAACAAAAATTTCACTGTGAATATTTAGCGTTCGGTTCGTCATGAAGGATTTAAGCTGAAAACAAAATCTCGGTTTACAAATATACCTTAATTTTTAGCACCTTGGAGGAATCTTTTACCGCGCGTGATGAAGGCGATAAATTAAATGAAGATGATGATGAGAATGTGATGACAGTCATCACTAACAACACAATACCAGACGAGCAGATCACCACACCAGCACCATGAGGGAGATAGTGCACATGCAAGTGGGGCAGTGTGGCAACCAGATGGGATCCAAGGTGAGTAAATTGAAGGCTTATAAACACATTTATAATTATATTAATAAATATTATAATTTAAATATTATATATAATATTTAATATTATAAATTTAAATATTACAAATTATTATATAAACATTCTTTATATAATAATTTACACCACTTATTAACACCTTCATTCTTGGTGTTAATAAGTGAATCAAAGATCCCTAAATAATACAAATATAAATGACTAGTGAATGATTGAGCTCAGTCAAAACGTAAGTCGAAACGAAATGTTTCGTATAGTGACTATAGTCGATAGGTGTTTTGAATATTCGATACGAAACGAAATGTTTCGTATAGTCGACGAAATGTTGAAAGCTAAAGTATATAATTGAGAAAATTATGTGTGAATTTTGAATGCATGTATTCATAATTGAGTAAATGATGTTCGAATGCTGAACGCGTTTGAATAAAATTGACTCTATGATGAACAAATGTTTAGTGCACGCGTTCATAATCATTAAAATTAGGTAGAGAAATTAATGGGCAAAAATTGAATGCACGCGTTTATAATCATTTAGATTATAGATAGGTAAAGTAATTGATGGGCAAATATTGAATGCACGCGTTCATCATTTATTAAATTAGGTGCTTACTCTTATGTTGAACGTCTGGATAGATGATTATGAAGCAAAAGTGCATGCTATTAAGGTTGGATCATCGGTGGCCTCCTCAGTGGCGCCGATAAGTCGCCGTGGCTGTTGTAGGGGTGGCTGAGCGTCGCCATGACGGCGTCTGTACACAGAACCACCAGTGCCGGTGTAGTCGTACAAAAATGTCATGAAACTAAAATATATCAATAAACTACTCTCGCTCTAGATGGTCCACTTGTTTATCATAAACTTTAATTTAATTAATTTTAGTCAATAAAAATTCATTTATGATAACTAAAGTAATCTCCATCATGTGGTACCTCTGTAGCTCAGAGAGTACGGGGCATCTAAGAAAGCTGGGCCATGGCAAACTAAAGTTTTCTGTCACGTGATCTGATGGCAAAACCAGTCTATACATCACGACTGGGCGTGACGTAGAGCGTAGCGTCGCTCGATACGTAGAAGAGCTCGAAACTTTGATGTAGCATTCAATTCCACGAAAGTTAAGAAGTTAATGAGCGAGACCCAACCGGAACTTTTTGACACCATAAATTAAACATATACTGAACAACAGGCAGCGAGATTAAAGATGGCATCGTTATAACATCAAATTATATATTCTTGTGCCCACTTATGGGATGCTAAATAAAGCATTATCACATCCTAAGTGCAATAATCCTGTGCCTCAAAACTTGGAGATTATAGAGTCTAGTATTACATTACTATTTCGGTAATCTTATGCCCAGTTTTGGGAGATCATCAGCGACGAGCATGGGCTTGACAAGGAAGGCTTGTACGGCGGCGTTCACGACATACAGCTCGAGCGCATCGCCGTCTACTACAACGAGTCCACGTCCAGCCGCTACCATCCTCGCGCCGTGCTGGTCGACCTCGAGCCTGGCACCATGGACAGCGTCAAGTCCTCCCCACACGGCCAGCTCTTCAAGCCTGACAACTTCCTCTTCGGTGGGTGTTGTTTATACGAGATGTACCGTACAATATAATTCCGTCAAACTCAAGACCCAGGACAGTTATCGACTGTTAGGGATACGACATGAACGATCCATACTCTAGCTTAGTAAAGTGACTTCCTTTGAGTGAATACATCATTTATGGCCTTGCTGCTTCCTTGTCATATCTATGCTTTCAAAGTAAAACGTTTTCGTCCGCTTTGGACAGCCTAATCTGGCGATCTTCCATGACATGGTAATTCAGAAATTCACGAAATGATTCTCAGCAAACTGTGAGCACAACATTTTTTCCGATAATATTTATAATTTTATCAGTAAAGTGTACAAATTTCAACAAGAGAAATTAGATTCATTCAAAATTTAATAGGCAAATCTAACACATTCTTTACCACCTCCATAACCCATGAGACTCGGCGGTTGTTATACGAATAGCAATTAACAATCGGCATCCCACGGCTAACTTGCGAAATGTCGGAACAGTTTAAGTATTTCAGTTGAAAATAGTGTTCAATACTATTAGGAGCCGTACAAATTCAGTGAACTCTATCCGATTCAGATATTTTTCTATATATTAAGTTATTATATGTACAACAGAGCCTAAGTAATCAGTCCTCAAATTATTCCTTTAAGAAAATTGTCTCCGCCAACCTTAACTTATTAACACTTTTTTCAGTCCCAAAATCTGAACTGTAAGCACTATCTTGATCTCGTGAAAATTTTTCAGTTGCAATAAGTGCTGATTTTTGCAACAGGGGTTCCAGATGTGCCACTCGCTGGGGGGAGGCACTGGGTCCGGTATGGGGACGCTTCTCATCTCCCGCATCAGAGAGGAGTTCCCTGACCGCATCATGAACACCTTCTCCGTGGTGCCTAGTCCAAAGGTTGAAGTTTGTTATCAGTGCTTTCTGTGGTACCCAGTCCCGACGTGTGAACCTGTTCCTTTTTCGTACTGTCACAAAGTAGGCATCTTTAACCTATATTTCCATGATGACAACATGAAAGGTGGTTCTTCCACAGATAATTTAGCACTAACTTTTTCGATAAATTAGCCATGTAATCAATTTCACTAGTGATAATGTGTGCGGATTGTGATCCTTTTAACTCCGGTTCTTATAATGTGTGAAAAGCAGATAATAAATTATTTACACATGAAGGGTGAGCAGGGAGGTGAATGAAGGGTGAGCAGGGAGCTTGGGAAATAAACGAATCAAACTTGACTAGTGCTACTGCAGCGTCTCGTGAATCTGAATGGATGACTCACAGCGCACGCTAACTCGGCCGGACTTGAATCGACTTCGCGGCTGTGTGATGGTCCTGTCCATAGCTATTGAGCTTACAGCGTGTTCATAAAGAAATATTAATCAAAATTTTACTATGGAATATGATGGATTTAAAAGTCCATTAAAAGCTGAGAATATACTCGTATTATCCGCAACAGTTATCGTACGCAAGTGTCGGATGTCACATTTTGTCACATTTTGTCTTGTGCCAGACGCAGCAATAATGCGCTGATGTTGGACGTAACAGTAGTCAAACGCAAGGCCAGCCGTACGGCCCATTTCACAGGGCGGCAAATACCGCCAGCTTCCGACGGTATTTACCGCCAAAACTCAACTGACATACAAAATGTGCACTGCTATTCACACACGACGGATTTTAACGCGGCGTAGAATTTGACGCCTGACGCCCGTGTGTGTACTGCTAAAACTGCGGCGGTAGGTTTTCCTCAACAGTTTAGCTTGCTATGATATTCAATGTAATCTTTCACACTAGGCGGTTTTTGACGCCACATCCTAGTGTGGTACAGACAGTGGGTCCGTATTTTAGGTGCATAATAAACAGCACTGCAAGACTGATAGATTATAGACTGTTATTGTTACACAAATATTGTTACGTAGACATAAAGATATAAAATGGTAAATATATATTTCCACAAAGTGATGACGATATTTAATAATAGATATATTCTCCATAAGATATATTTCCATAAAGATATATATAATATATTTCCATTATTTCCACATAAAGATATATTTCCGGAAAGGTATATTGTTACATAAACATGAAGGTAGACTGATGATGCATAAAACAGCACTGCAAGTCTGATAGGTTCCAGCGTTAAAAAACGCCTCGTGTGAATGATTACGCGGTAAATACCGTCGGTTTTTTTGACGATGGCGGTATTTGCCGCCCTGTGTGAAAGGAGCTTAACAGTTGCCGTATGCTAGTGCCAGAGTTGTCATACGCAGGTGTTGAACGCAAGAGTTGTACGCATATGTCACACAGCAAAGTTCTCGTACGTAGATGTCAGGAGTAACAGTTCTCGTCTGCAAATGTCAAACATAACAGTTGTCGTACGCAGGTGTCAGGCACAAGAGTTGTACATAACAGTTGTCGTACGCAGGTGTCTGGCATAAGAGTTGTACATAACAGTTGTCGTACGCAGGTGTCTGACACAAGGGTTGTACGTAACAGTTGTCGTACGCAGGTGTCTGGCATAAGAGTTGTACATAACAGTTGTCGTACGCAGGTGTCTAGCACAAGAGTTGTACATAACAGTTGTCGTACGCAGGTGTCTGGCATAAGAGTTGTACATAACAGTTGTCGTACGCAGGTGTCTGGCATAAGAGTTGTACATAACAGTTGTCGTACGCAGGTGTCTAACATAAGTGTTGTACTTAACAGTTGTCGTACGCAGGTGTCTGGCATAAGAGTTGTACGTAACAGTTGTCGTACGCAGGTGTCTGGCATAAGAGTTGTACGTAACAGTTGTCGTACGCAGGTGTCAGACACGGTGGTTGAGCCCTACAACGCAACACTCTCCGTCCATCAGCTCGTCGAGAACACCGACGAGACGCACTGCATCGACAACGAGGCGCTATACGACATCTGCTTCAACACTCTTAAGTTATCCACCCCAACCTACGGCGACCTCAACCATCTTGTGTCACTCACCATGAGTGGCGTCACGACGTGTCTCAGGTGAGTTCTTACCTTCGTTGATCTCGAGTACCTTTTGTCCCTCTCCATGAGTTGCGTCACGACGTGTCTTAGCGTCTAAAAACAGCCTAAACCTACCGGAATTTATGCTATTCTATTAAAATAAAGGTACTTGCAAAACATATTTCACATGTCACTTATATATCTTGAACTTTCACATTCACAATCACGAACAAAATTCTATCAAACATACAAATTAAATTAATCCGTCTCAAATCAATATTATAGGCTACAAATTTTTATAATTTTAGCTTGAATTAAGTGGAATGTGTCAAGCTCACCATCTCTATTTTCGCTGCCATTTATAACTGCTTCATTGCCACTGATTTGTTCTTACGTTAGCATCGTTTATTACGTTTATTAATTTGCTTCATTATTGACATCATTCGCTATGAGCTTCAAACTTAAAAATTTGTTCGTCAAATAACTACATTCATAGTAACCTAAATTCATTTTTTTATCCATTTAATTATTACCTGAATTACCTGTCACGATTACTACCTATTTTGTTGGTGAAATTTTTCAATTATTATGCATTCCCAATATAATAAATCAAACCATCTTTTCTGCTCAATTTCTATTTTTACAGATTCCCTGGGCAGCTGAACGCCGACTTACGTAAATTAGCCGTAAATATGGTGCCGTTTCCGCGCCTGCACTTCTTCATGACCGGTGAATATAAGCTGTAGAATAGCCGCTCGTATTAATTAATAATCATTACTGAATTGCTACGCCTTTATGGACCCAAGTAAATAAATATCTTTTCCTCGAAGTAATATTTTCTGAATATGTCAATTCAAGTTTCCCGCATAAACATTCACTGCGTCGCAATTTGCTACGCCTTTATGGACCCAAGTGAGATAAATAACTTGTCATCGAAGTATTATTTCCGGAATATGTTAATAAAAGTTTCCCTCATAAACATTCACTGAGTCGCAATGCACACGCAGGCTTTGCGCCGCTGACGGCGCGAGGGTCGCAGGCGTTCTCGACCATGACAGTACCGGAGCTCACGGTGCAGCTCTTCGACACCAAGAACATGATGGTGGCGTGCGACCCGCGCTACGGCAGGTGGGGGCAGGGCGGATATAGAGGAGTACGCTAAGGCAGATGGGTTTGGGGCTGCGGCAGTTTGATGTGCACTACGGAAGGTGGGCTAGGGTTCCGACAGGTGGGGAGTGCGCACTAGAAGCAGGGGTGTGTGCAACGGCGAGTGGGGCGTAGGACCCTTGCTTCGATGCCAGACTGATCCTGGAGTAAATTTTACTACAGAGTAAAATCAACTTTGATACAAAAAGATGGCAGTGAAACTTTCAGTCTGCCTCTGCTTTATACTACATATAGACATCGTACGCTAAGGCAGGTGGGGGCGGGGCGGCGGCTATTGAGGAGTACGCTAAGGCAGGTGGAGGCGGGGCGGCGGCTCCTGAGGAGTACACTAAGGCAAGTGGGTTTGGGGCTGTGGCAGTTTGTTGTGCACTACAGCTGGTGGATTAGTAAGGTTCCGACAGGTGGGGAGTGCGCACTGGAAGTAAATTTACCTGGAGTAAATTTTAATACAGAGTAAGATCAACTTACATACAAAAAGCTGGAAGTGAAATTTTCAGTTTGCCTCTGCTCTACACTACATATAGAGACATCGTGCGATCACTCATCCTGATGATTACGATTATTACGCAAGTCCCAAAATATTCAATACCCATTGCGTTCAATCGCTTGCTTTACTTCATTAGTCCGCAGAATTACTTTCAGCGACTGTGAGTTGCACCTGCAGCATCAACATTCCACGAAGCAAATACTTTTTGTCATACTCCGATGTTTTATTGAAGGATTTACAATGTGGCTTTTATAGAACGAGTCATTGCCGCAGGTACCTGACAGTGGCAGCGATATTCCGGGGCCGCATGTCCATGAAGGAGGTCGACGAACAGATGCTCAACGTTCAGAACAAGAACACCGCCTTCTTCGTTGAGTGGATCCCCAGTAACGTCAAGACTGCCGTCTGTGACATCCCTCCTAGAGGTAAGGGTGCAGCAGTCTGTAGCATTCATCTTGGAGGTGAGTGTTCTACTGTCTGTATCATTATCATTCCCTCCCCCCCCCTAGAGGTGAAGGTGTGCACTTGAAGCGAAAAAATCTCGCCAGTATTGAGGTAAAATCACGTTCTTCTTGCTTAAGAGACTTACACAAGTTGAGAGCATTTCTCACCGTCGCCAAATAATGCAACAGTGCGACACATGCAAGCGTAATAAACCCTCGTACCTTGACTGGGAGCTATCTCCTTTCGCGTCAATTATGCCTCATCATCTTGAGGTCGTCGTCGAAAAAAAATTAAATCTCCAAAAATAAATTTGTGGCAGATGAAAAGTCCCAGTAGCCACCGCTATCACTGTCAAATAGATTGCTAAAACAATGCGAAAATCCAATTTCTAGAGGTATTTTGGGAAGATGATGCTTCTCCATGTAAGGAATGCAATACTTGAATAATTATTCAGTGCTCCATATTAAGCTGGCAATCACACTGCTATTTGTGACGTATAGAACGATTAATTATTATCGGGAGCGTTGCCGTGATGACGGTTTGCATGGATTCCCCAGTCGGAAGATGTGACTGAATTTATCGTCTTATATTTAAAATAAAATTTATGTAAAATTTATGATTACTACTAAGTTTCAATGTCAAAAATTGACATATGCTGCTTCTAAAAATTTGTATTTTTACTAATGTGCTCTTGCTAGGTTTCTCCGGTAAATAATGATGCAAATAAAAACCTTATGGCTCATGTTCCTTGAAGTATGTTGGAGGCATTTTGACTCTAATTTAATCTCGCATAAAAAAAGCATTTCACAAAAAAATACAACAAATTATTTGGAGACTGAGCAAAGTTGAAGAGCATAACATAAAATCAAATCAATATTTAATCAATAATATTATAACACATTTTAAATTACGCCAGGCCTGAAGATGTCCGGGACGTTCATTGGAAACTCGACAGCCATTCAGGAATTGTTCAAGCGGATCTCGGACCAATTCGTGGCCATGTTCCGACGCAAGGCCTTCCTGCACTGGTGAGTGGCCAGATTTTACCCCCAAAACTCCCGTCAAGCACCTACCTGTACCACTATCCCCCGACTAGTAGCAGATTTCACCACCATAACTCCCACCAAGCACCGGTCTTAACCACTATCCCTCGACTAGTAGCAGATTTTTCCACCATAACTCTCACCAAGCACTATCACTATGACACTATCCTCCGACTAGTAGCAGATTTTCCACCATAACTCTCACCAAGCACTACCACTATCCCCGACTAGTACCAGATTTTACCTCCATCCGCCAACTCCCGCCAAGCACCGACCTTTACCACTACCCTTACACCTCGCAGGTACACGGGGGAGGGAATGGACGAGATGGAGTTCACCGAGGCGGACGCCAACATGGAGGACCTCATCTCGGAGTACCAGCAATACCAGGAGGCCACGGCCGACGTGGACGACGACTACGAAGAGAACGAGGACGGCGAGGATGGCAAGAGTGGACAGCTGGAGGACGCCATCTCCACTTGATGGACGCTAACTTTAGATGGACGCCATCTCCATCTGATGGGCGCTGCTTGGGCCGTGTTGTGGGTTAGGTGCTTGAGTGGGGGGACGATTTGTCCTAATTATGAGTATTTTTTTAACTTGTATGACACTTGATCCGCGACGTGGTCACGGAGCTCGTGATGGACGCAATCCTAGTCCTGCTGTCGCGGAAACGTTTTACTCGATAGAAATAATATGTGGATTACCTTTAGCATTAGACGTTATCGGCAATGTATCAAAATTTTCCAGCGACGTAGTAAGGGCTCGTTTAAATGCTAAGTTGTCACTTATTCATGGAAAATTCACGAGCGAAATCAATCTACATTCACGATTATTAATTCATTAGTTCATCGTATTTTTGTTGAACAATTGAATTGTAAATTAGGCAGGTAAATATCACATGACACGATTCTGAAAACTACTAGAACATTAAAATTAGAAATCAAATTGAAGCCACAATGAAGGCACTCGAGTTTAACTCTGATCGATGAACTTTTCACTACCGGTATTTATTCAAGAATAAATTTCCATTATAATAATTAAATAATAAGTTTTCAGTTTCATTTATCGGGGATATTGAAACATAATTTTCTGTAACTTTTACTAAGTTTGTGCGTTTTCATCGATGACTTATTTCATCTGCGGAGGCAGCTATGTTCGGCCGCTACCAACTACCTGTAAGTGTGTGCATTAAAGACCATGTAAATAATTAGTTAGCTATACGCGCCAAAATTCCATTCACTTTCAGAACGAACCTGTTTTAGGAAAATACACTCACCGAAACAGTACTTACATTGTTGGCACCTATGTGACTCCGACCATTTTCGTCGCGTTTCGACAATATGGCAGAGTTTGGCGAGATTATTTAGTGCTCTGACAACCTCCGTGCCTCGTGCTCAACTAAGGGACCAATCAAAACCCAGAGACCAATAATATTAAAGTAACTATCTTAGCTATAGTAATTAACGTCGGTCCGATACAATGACTACCGTTTATTTTCTCTTGTGTGAACTACAAATTTGATAGTGAGAGCAACTCGATTAATATCGATAAATACTACCTAGTTTAGATTAGGATCAGGACGTTAAATATCACAATTATTACGAGACAGGCTGGCACTAGGAAACTCAATTATTCGATATTCTGTTAGAAGTTTTCTGTGTACTGACATTGATGAAGCTAAATGTTGAAGTTTAATTTACCTGTACTGTAGTCGATATTATGCTAGGAATGAATGAATAGGACACCTCTGACGAGCAGCACTAACGTCAAGGATCATAAAGACCGAGGATCGAAAGAGAACCAAGGAATGCCTTCCTGAGTACGGTCTTGACAACGGCCTTCCTGAGTACGGTCTTGGGTACGGCTTTCCCGAGTACGGTCTTGGGTACAGCCTTCCTGAGTACGGTCTTGGGTACGGCTTTCCTGAGTACTGTCTTGGGTACGGCCTTGAAGGCAGACTTGGGTACGCGTCTTTTACAAATCATAAACTCGGAGGCCATTAAAAACAATTACAGTGGAAAGGTTTACTTATTTAAAATTCAGTACATTAAGGAGGAATTACAAGAAAATATCACATTGTGGTAAACAATCGAAAATTTCTAAGATCAGTAGCAGCAATTTGGGTCCACAGTTCAGCCGTATTTTGATTAATTCAGTCAATTCCTTGAACAAAACACACATTTTACATTTTGGGCTCCGCTGAGTTTTGAAATTTTATGACAGAGCTTGATGAAGCAAGTTAAGCGTAAAGTAAAAGTTTAAAATCATTTCTCCGTTAAAAAACAGACAGGCGTTAAAAAAACAGAGAGGCGTTAAAAAAACAGACAGGCGTTAAAAAAACAGAGCGGCGTTAAAAAAACAGACAGGCGTTAAAAAACAGAGAGGCGTTAAAAAAACAGAGAGGCGTTAAAAAAACAGAGGGGCGTTAAAAAAACAGAGGCGTTAAAAAAACATAGGCGTTAAAAAGCAGGTTTATTCAGGCTTATTGTGACCTCAGGCTGCAAGAAGTACAAAAGCCTGCCACGTCAACACTAAAGAACAACTAAGAAATAACATCAAACAGGTTAGCGACAACAAGACGATTACCAGGTTCAACTGAAAATATCAAAAGCTGAAATGAAAAGTAAACAAAGTTCAACATTCTGGACCATTATTGAATCAGAAGAAATTCCATTCACCCGTTTACCAAACTCGTGTACATTTGTGACGAAGTTATTATGTTTTGATGATCAGGAGCAATCATACGTTATGAACTCATTAATGGGACACCATGCATAAGCATTGCAAGCGTGGTTAATATTCACTGTTGAACAATGCATTGCAGCAACATACATCGGTAGCCACATAAGCTATGCAAGCGAAGCTAATATTTTTGCTAAAAAATGCACTGAAGTTACCTAGATGGATGCAACTGCAGAAAATGTTTCTACCACCAGAAGGTTGCAGCAAGACAATTCAAAAGAACATTTATTAGATTTGCTTAGATTTAGATTTGCCTAGTTTTCTTTTGGAGCTCAGACACGTGATTCGGGCTCCTTTGATATTACAGTCACCCTAACCACCTAGAATTAAACTTGCTTTGGAGTCCTGTCCAAATCACCCATCATGTCTCAGTCACCTTCTCGGAAGATTTTCTTATCAAATTGCTTCGAAAATATAGAAGACTCATTCACGATCGTTGACCCCATCACTAAGAAATTTGCTTGCAAATAAGAGAGATTAGGTAGGTATAGAGACCATTTAACTCATAATATTCTGAAATGAATTACAGAAGTCTTCCATCTCTATCACACAGCGAGGAATCAAGTAAGCATTAATAATGTTCAATTTTTGCCAAATTAAGATTCTGAAAAAAAAACAGCAATAAGTTCTTTATAGCTACTCTCAGGCGTAGCGATATAGCAAACACAACAATTGACCTCAAAGTAACCACCATTGTTGAAATGACAAACACTAAAAATAACTTCCTTTAAAAAGTGAAAGCTAGTTTAAAAAAACTGGTACGTCGAGAGGTCCATCAGCTAAGGTCTCTCCTTGGTTTTGTTACAGTAACATTTTAGCTTCGTCGATTGAATCTAACTAGGATACTAAGATTGTTAACAGTTGCAAACACATGCCAGTTAGAATAATGGCTATTTAACTTAGTGTGATTGGGTACACTTTTGCAGATACAGTACAGTTAAATCCAACAAATGCCTAGGCCCGTACAGTCGCTCCGTACCACTTGATGGCCGCCAATATGTCTTAGTTGCATGAAGTTTAATTTAGCGGCGAGCCAAGTGGGTAGCGTATCAACGGTTACAAATCGTTCCAAGATTATCTTGCGTTAGGGTACGCACACAGTGAAGCAGGTTGCCAGCGTGCTGGTTACCTGCTCAGGCTGGCGCCTGAAATAAGCGCGAGAGGTTCACAGAGGAAGCAGGTTGCCAGCGTGCTGGTTACCTGCTCAGGCTGGCGCCTGAAACTATAGAATACAGAAGCCTATTCGTACAGGTTTTCACTGTGAACACTTACATTATTATCCTATGTTCATTCTTGTGGCAGGTTGAAACCATAGCATACAGAAGCCTATTCGTACAGGTTTTCACTGTGAACACTTACATTATTATCCTATGTTCATTCTTGTGGCAGGTTGGAGCAGGTTGTCGCGCGGGCAAACCTGCTTTCACTGTGTGTTTACGCTTAGGCAGTAAATAATTTGTGAATAAGGAAATAGCAAACTAAACCTCATTCTCGACTAAAAATTTTCCACGTAACCCCTTGATAGGCCCTCGTGCAACGCACGTTTGGATTCCCCTGGTATAGAACGTTTTTCACATATTATGTTCACCAAGAAGATTTATCCAATAACAGTTCGCAGCAAAGATTTTTAAAATCTATGGGTTCATATATTAAAATCATTCAACTTTCCCTCCTTACTTGAGTAAACAAACGCGTCCACCTTACTCGTGCATCACTCTGGTAACGTTTATGACGATTTGGAATAAACCGAGTGTCTGGAACAATCAATATCTAGGTAGTAATGTTACCAATAGTCTTAATCTAAAATTTGAGATGCGACGAAAACAATACGCAGTGAGAGCACAATGTACCTACTTCCAGATGTTGGTGTAACACTGTACGTGACTAGTCTAGGCCAGAGCGTATTGCCGCACCACGTGCAGCACACATGTGGCAGACTATTTAGTCCCACTTCTATGGTAACTTGAAATAGGTAGTAAACACAGCAAAGCTATTATCAAATCAAAATCTAGAATACATATGAATGAGGAGCATCTCCGCCGATGAGTCTATGAAAATGTAATCAACTGAACATTAACTTTATATGGAATAATTATTGAGGGACATTTCTACCATATCTTTCTACCATATCTATATATCATATACCATATCTTATATAGTTGGAAACTATATAATCCAACAGGTAAGATCGTTCTTCCACGAACATGGTAATGTTTAGTCGCAACGCAACTGGGGGTTGACTTGTACTAGACTAGTATCAATGATACTAACGGCTGACTAGTGCTCGATGTCTTCTAGGCATACCTTTCTTTAGGAGACCTAAGAAATGTGTAGCGTTCGTCAATAGACCTCATAGTGTAGTGGAGGTCAAACAGTTGAAGGGCTTATTTCCTCCATACTTGTGTATGGATCGTTCGTTCACTTGCTGCAAGACTTACGTGAATACGGTTAAAAGCATTTTAAATACAGGTTATAACGAATTTTTCAGCCACTTCCATAGTTTTTGCGATACAGATGCAGTGCTAGATTGATAACAACTGAATACCAGCGTCTCTTTCCATCAGAAGAGTTAATAAGAAGGTCTCCATGGACGTAAGGTGTTGCGGGATGGAGTTAAGAAGCAAGCTATAGATTTGTGCTATGTTTGCTCGGTGAGGCACACAAGCGTTTCCCTAATACATACGAAACAACTATCTAATGCGTCTATATTACTCTTATCCCCTGCCACAGCGAGAACAGCCAAATACAAGGGTTAATACACAAGCAAACAAGCAAATAGGTTTGTGCAACTACAAGCACAATGCACGAGTGTGATAGTGATAGACGAGTCCTGCGTCAGTAGTGACAAGTCCTGTGTCAGTAGGGAAGCGTGGCGGAGGCAGGAGAGTGAGCGCGGCTGCTGGGGGTGTGGGCACGGCAGTGTAGGGTGTGGGGCAGGCAGACGTTGCGGCAGGGCAGTCCAGACTTGCACAGCGCAGAGCAGGGAGCCCCTCGGCTTGACCTGCACGGCGGCGATTACTTCGTTACCAACACAATCGTATGAAACTCATCGGCATCACCGGACGTAATTACGGGCACGAGGATCTTCATTTCTCAACTAATTTCTAGCGCAATTTTCATCAAACAGTTTATTTTTACACGAAGCTGAACCAGTTCTCTATTATACCAAGCTTATAACCATTACTACAGCATACACTGAAATTCATCTTTTCACCTAATATTAGACACCTTCGTGGACATTTTTGTCAAGCTGGTCAACATTGCGGTCACCTGTTGAGCGTGGGCGTGCGGCTCCTGCTGTTGCGTTCACGCAGTCGCTCTCTCACGTCGTTACTCTGCAACGCAAACAACAATCAATTGCTAGCATCTTGATACATTCCCAACACTAAGCTGGCCCCAGCAAACTGCTGGGAAACATCCATGGCCTCAGCAAACTGCTGGGAAACATCCATGGCCACAGCACATGTGCGTTCCAAGCTCCTCAGGGATTAATTGCAAGAAGACATCAACGCAGGCAAGTCAGAAGTAGTCCCCTGGGTCCTGCACTCTTTGATTACCCTCATCATTATTACACATGTTATATTGAACTACGCAGCCACGCCTGGTACCAAAGCATCCCAACTCTGCCGCGCGGCTTTTACTTTTTTCTTTAAGCATGCCTGCATGTCCCCTCCTCATCACAACTTGCATCCTTCCTCTATTTGCCTGATCATTGGCTGCTTGCAGGAAGCATATCCTCCATTCATTCTATTTGTTCACTAGAAAGGGGTAGCATAATGATGGTACAATGAGTATTTGCGACACTTATTAGCTCGTAACTTATAGCCTCAAGTCGTCGTGTAGTTTACTTACTGCTTTGGAGGCCACCACAGTTGGGCTGTCCTCGGCTGGAGCCAACAAGCGCTGGAGCTGCTCCAGTTTGCTGGGGAGCTCTCCAGCTCTCCTATCACTGAAAAAATATTGGCAATTCTTCAGCACGACAGAAATTCAAAATCTGATTTAAAATCATCACAATTACTAACCACGGTACACTCCACGAGACGATACATGGACAAATGCCTAAATCAGTTGATAGGTATTCATCACGTATTCAAGTTCTTTAATTATCGGCTAATCCAATATTCAGCTCATGGCTTAATAGTGGTATTCATAGGTGGAATTTCGCGACTTGGGTCACTACACAACTTACATGAAGTTGCATTCCGACGACGTGATCTTTCCGTGTGGCTGTGACGCCCCAATGCAGCCGTTACCCCCGCCACGTTGCTGGTCATATGTGGCGTGTCCATTTTCAAGATTAACTGGATATTTATTTTGAGTTATTCCTAGATTTTTCTCACTGAAGATATTAAGATTTCCACCATTCATATTTGGTGATAGGGCACTATTCCTTCCAACACTTGGCTCATTATCTGTGCCGGTGAGTGAGTCGGGGAGCTGGAGCTTGGCCGATAAATTCATGCTGTGGCCTCCAGTACGGTGAGCGGTCGCTGGCGTGCGCGACACGTATTTAGTGGCGCGGCGGGCGTGGTGAGGGGCGGACGTAGGCACGCTCTCGTCGCCAGACGAATATTCTCCGTCAGCACTTCGAAAACAACATATTTTGTTCTTAATTCAGGAGATACATTGTTATTACGCTTTCAATAAACGTATAATAATTTTTTATATCCTTTAAAAAGCTTCGAACGCAACAAAAACAACTTTATTTAATTTTATGTGGTAAATTACTGCTAAGTTAATACACACTTTAGACGCACAGCCATCCGACACTTCAGACTTTTATTGGATGCATGAATATTCTGGCTTTTGTTGGCTCAAGAAGTCTTTTCAGCAAGCTACCTAACAAATGCATTCAAATGATGAATTAAAGAGGACTAACAGAAGACATTGCCTGCAGGTTTAATGATTATATTTAATGATGTTTGATAAATTAAGCATTGTGTCTTTAATGAAAGAGGAATGACAGAAGACATTGCCCTGCTAGTTACGTTTACCAGTAGGTAAAATCCGAGCCTGGGGCTCGATTATAAGGTCAGACGCAGATCGACCAACAGAAACGGTGCAGTCTTGCAATAGTACTCACATGTGGACGTTGTTGTTGGTGTTATTTTTGTGGTGCAGAGACTTGGGAGCGGAGAAGCGGAGCCATTTTGGTGCGGTCTGGCGCAGCACCAACGGGCCTTGCGAAATCCAATAAGTCAGAAGTCAAGAATATAAATTTTTATTTTTACTAAAATTTCGATCAAAGATAAGAACATTAGTGAGTACTTTATGGTCAGCGACGAGGTATGAACTCGAGGGTTGAATGTTAACATTTCTCTAGCAAGTCACATTTATAAATAACCTACTGCACTCGTCTCACTGATAGTGCCCAAAATTCGACTGTTATTTTCGCATAGAGGCTTCAGGGAGAGAGGTTTGAACGATAGACATGTTAACCACCTTAGTGACCCTGAAAAATCTTTTTGTAAATGTGCCGGATTGTGCATTTGCCGTTCAGCCTAATTGGTTCCTAGAAAAAAATTTCTTACTTCGAAAATGAAAATAGGCATAAAAAATAAAAATTCCATTGCCCGTGCAGCACATGCAGGTTATCAAAAAGCCATCAGGTTTATCTTCATACTTTGTAATGTATCAAAAATAACAGCTGCATATTATGACAAAATTTATGAATTAAAATAAATTGGCGGGACCTGGGGCCATACTTTCAAAACTGGCTAAGTGAACGTAATTACTTACGCTCTATTTTCTTGTCTGTTTGATGGATTTTGCTTGAAAGCCCGTCAATTATTGGCTCATGAACTTACGAAATCTCAACTTTTTTTGAAAGTATGGTCCCTGCTGTAGCGTACCAAGTTTTAGAATGTTACAAATACAAGAGCGAGAGTGATGAGGTTCGTACCGAAGAAGATGGTGAAGATAACAGCACCCAGGATGGCATACGAGTGACCCGAGCCCTGGCCCGCCATCACAGCCCACGCCCCGCTGCCAACAACTGCCACACTCGCCACAAACCGACGCACCGAGCCCACCTGCGGGGCAAGAGCACTCATAAGCCACACTGGGTCAACTGACCAGCATTATCTGACAATGATGCTGCATTAGCCCCACTGCCGTCAGCAAGTAGCAAGCAACAGCATTTTGCATCAGCTGGCTCAAATGAGAGCAGATGCACGGTAATCACGCTCAATGTTACTACTTTCTTCCAGTTGCGGGGCAGCCTGCCTCTAGGCGCTTGGTAACGGTGGATGACGAAGGAGGTGCATCAGCGTAGCCATGGACCAGGAAGTCATAAACTTAACATAATGACACGAGGACCTGGCAAAGAGCAGAACTACCAGCCAGATTGCAGCATTACCTGGCAAAGAGTAGCTGCATAGTGCAGCAGCAGTAGCATCACAGTATGAAGCATCACAGTCACAGCTTCGTCCACGTGGTCACCTGCACTCAGAATGATAATTAATACAATATTTAACTAAATATTTAATGATTATTGAATTTCCATGCTTCATGAGCACTACCCCTACGAGCATCATTGAGGACAATGAAGAAACAATTATAACTAGCAGCAACTGAGCAGCTAGTAACTCGGCTGTAACCAGAATAATAGTATAACATCAGCCACCACTCACCAACAACAGCCACCACTCACCAACAACAGCCACCACTCACCAACAACCACCACTCACCAACAGCCACCACTCACCAACAACAGCCACCCCTCACCAACACAGGCCAACACTCACCAACAACAACCACCACTCACCAACAACATCTCACCAACAACAGCCACCACTCACCAACATCAGCCACCACTCACCAACAACAGCCACCACTCACCAACATCAGCCACCACTTACCAACATCAGCCACCACTCACCAATCACAGCCACCACTCACCGATAACAGCCAGAAGGGCAGTTATCCAGGAGAGACTGGCATGCAGCCGGGCGTGATTGTCATCAATGATGTGCTGCACATGCTGCACGCTGGCGGTGAGCTGCAGCACGGCAGCGTGCAGACGCTGCTGGTGCTGCATGCTCTGCTGCTGGCTCAGCACTAGCCGACGAGCGCGTTGCTCTGCACATGCAAAATGAACTTAGGGAGACTCAATCCTGTAGAGAACTAAACACAGTCCGTGCCTGATCTCTGTGCCTCAAATAATTCAAGTAAGGGATACTCTTTCTCTTATTCTCTGATGCCCATTACACAACGATACATGTGCTTCCATTTGTCCATGCTCAAGGCATTGTTCCGCGATGGACAAACGAACTAATACTTTGAACAAACATTTTCTAACAATTTATATATATACACCTTTAATTCAAACTGACCTCACTAGTTTCTACGTCAGATCTCCTTCCATGCTACCATAAACCACATCAAACTCTGACCAATACATAAAATATCACAATGACACAGACCAGAAGCTTTGTGCAGAGATGCTGCACGTTGCTGCAGGGCATGCAGACTGTGCAGCACAGCAACATGTGCAGTCTGCTGAGCCGCAGACTGGGCAGACACCTGAGCTTGTGCAGACGCTGAAATAATTTTTTTTAATAATTGGTAGCATTCTTGAGAAGACTCCTTCAAAAATGTCAACATAGAAATTTGGAATGAAAACAAATGCTATAAAAAAAACTTTGTCCGTCCAGTACTGTGCTTCTAGTACCACCATAAAATATGTAATGTGGCCAAACAATGCAAACAATTATAATAGGTGAAAAGTGAAGTTCTGTATGGTGCAAAATAGTGAAGAATTCATTGCTAATATTTCTCCTGTACAATACAGACAAGTGTAGCCCTAGATGACTCACCAATTCTCCTCATAAGAGAAGCAGCAAGAGACACAGCACTGTGATGCTGACTCGAAAGCCATGCTCGCTGCCTCCCCAGCATTGCTGAGGTGTTGCTGAGTGAGGTGCTAAGCTGCTGTTGTTCCTGCTGCAGTGCTTGTTGTCCTGACCACAGAGCTGACAGAGTGTCAGCTGTTGTCTGCTGCAGCTCCGTCTGTTGCTCCTGTACAAGAGTAATGCGTTAAATATCAAAATTTCAATAATTAACCCAATTTGTTGACAAAAATGAGTAATTGAGACTGAAAACACAGATTACATCTTTCTCTTATCTTATTAGACAAAAAATCCAGTAATGAAAAATATCTATGTCCACTTATTTGTCCAGCTAAAATTAAGAGTAAATACTGGCAAATTATGTCCATTACTATCACTTTCTAGCTTTATCTCTTCTAAAGGACACTTGGGAGGACAGCACAAGCCATGAGATTAATTAATCACGCTTCTGCTGAGCAGAGCAGTGCAGCTTATCTTAAGTGAGCTGAACCTGTGCAGCACAAACCTTGAGCAGAGCCATGCTGCTGCTGCTGCTGTGCAGCACAAACCTTGAGCAGAGCCATGCTGTCATGCTGCTGTTGCTGTGCAGCACAAACCTTGAGCAGAGCCATGCTGCTGCTGCTGCTGTGCAGTGCACAAACCTTGAGCAGAGCCATGCTGCTGATGCTGTGCAGCACAAACCTTGAGCAGAGCCATGCTGCTGCTGTGCAGCTGTGCGGTGTACAGCAGCTTGTCTACAGTGAGCTGAGCCTGTGCAGCAAAGAGCCGCTGTCTGGCAGCGCTGCACACTGCCAGCGCCCTGTTGCTCATCAGCAGATATGCATTCCACGTAACACCATCCATGTCACGTGTGCACTCTTGCAGGGTCTGCGCACAATAACATTCAGATCTTGAACAAAAGTTTCTATAAAATAATTCATTTGGATATGATAAGATAGCCCTTCTAGAAATTTTTGAGCAGTGTCATTGATTATATGATTCCTGTATATTAATATCATTTCAAGATTACCTGATTGCCCTTAAGCTGACACAGACTATTTTTATCTTGAGATAGAAGATGATAATCCCAATTGTGCTCTTACTGCCTCTCTAGCTGTGAAATCAGTGACATTTTTAGCTAGGAAAGTATGAGGCAAGAAATATTAAGAGGAATAGTTTATAATCTGACACATCTTTGATAAAGTTTTCAGTGCAGGATGCACTGAGATTAGATGCTTTTATTGACAAACAATGTGTGTAAATATAAATAAAGATAAAATTGGTGTTGATTAATTTATGCACATTGGAGTTACATGCTTGAAATAGTAGTTGAAGAAGTATGTGGTAATTGCTTGATGAATTTAAGAGGACTAAATAAGGATATAGTGAAGCAAATTGAGAACCTCACCATGTGGCTGTAGCATGGATACAAGCGTCTGCTCTCAGCGCTGGCCTGACAGTTGAGCAAGTTGACAGCAAACTTGCCCAGGTCATCTTCCAACAGCGTCTGGCACTGCTGCTTGAGTGACAGCACCAGCCGATGTTGGCACATGTCCAAAGATGACAGTGGTGCAGCCAGTAGAGATGAAGCTTCTTCCAGGAACTTCTCATCAGTTGGCAGGAGTTCAAATGAAACAATGGGGTTCACCTGGGCAATTGATGGAATAACTTTTTGAATAATTAGCTTTCCATAGGACATACAGATTATTGTTTGTACCTGAGACTGATAATCAAAAAATTTGTCATTTTGAGGTAGAGATGGATTACATTTTAATTAGATACTTTACTCTGTAGAAATTATGCCTACAGAAATTTATTTAAGTTTATGTCTGATTAGAAAACTCCTGCTAGTCATATCCCACAGAACAAAAACTTTGAATCAAACACACAATAAGAAATTTCTCATAAATACTCAAAGTAACAAAACCTTAAACTGTAATTATTTTCTACCCTATAATGCAGTATCCTCACCTGAATGTCAGGGAATGAGTCTGGATGCATGACATTAGATGGCAGATCTTCATTAGGAAGGCTTAGAGTGTCCTCTTGGAGCTGGGATGAATGATTTTCTGGCTCTGATTTCAACTTATTTGGAAGCAATAAATCATTTCCAGAAAACTCACTATTCAGTTCACTTTCTTCTGCTTCTAAATTAGGTTCATGTGGACCCACGCTTGAGTTTTCTGCTTTTGGGAAAAATTCTTCCATTTCAATGGGCTGAAGATTTTTCAAATTGGTGCTAGACTTGCCCTCTAATGAGTCTTTCAAAGAGGGTTGCTCAATATCTTTTCCTGTATCATCATCAATTGACATATAATTATGGGTAGTATTTTCTAGACTTTTACTGCTGGGTTTTCCAAGAATAGTTTTAGTTCCATTAAAATTGCTTGAACTTGTTTCCTGATGGACTACATCTACAGTACCAATAAATTCACTGATTTTAGTTGAATTATTCAAACTTAGATTATTTTTTTCATTGAAATCATATTCAGATTCAGCATTAAAATCACTAATATCTTCTGTTGGCTGTTTATTTACTACTAAATATTCTTCAGAGGTAATTATTTTAGAGGAGAATTCATTTTTATTGCTGGAATGATCATCTGATGCTGGTTGTCTCTCCATGGAAGGTGCCTTTGGACTGCCATAACATTCCCTGTCCCCACCACAGTCATGGTGATGAAGGTAAATTCCATCACTAGATAATGAAGAGGCAGTAGGCTCATCAGTGTTGCTAACATCTTCATTGGTAGTTTCTGTTTGAGCAAATTACATAATATTAGCTTAAAATATCCAGTTGACAATATAATGCAGATTCAGTAATATTTAATGATTTATCCCTCTCAATTTCTTGCAGGCTTTATACAATGATTTTATTGCAGGTAACAGATCAAACTGCAAATTATTGCAAGAATGAACTCAAGTTCAGATAAATTGCAAGTGAACATACTCAGATCTTTGCAAATGTTCATGTTGAAGTGCCTACTTAAAGTTATTAGGATAATTCTTATGCCTAAATTGAAAGTTCACAGAGAATTTAAAAGCCAAAAAAAGCAAATAAAATCATAATACCGGTACCTATTAAAAAGTTTTACATATTAAAAAGTTTTAAAGAACCAACACCATCAGATCAAAACATTTATAGAATTCAAGTACAATCAGATGAAAAAATCTAAATATATACAATTAGGCAAATGAGATTGTACAATCCTACAATGGTACATAAAATCCCATCAATTTATAATTTTAAGAGGTCCAAGATGAAAATAAGTGTCAGCATTATTAAGACAAGGTTTTCATTTAAACATATGTAGTAAATTAGTAATTCTAGAATCCTTAAATCTTAAACCACCAGCCTCCTGGCACATGGCCCTGGGGTCAAACCAATCATCTTAAAATCACTTCCAAACACAGACACAGTCTGTCATATTGCACTGTTTAACTATGGCGCGCAATAGTATGACATCACTATTTCAACCATCAACAAATGTGTGGAACTAAGACAAAGCTTAATATAAAGGAAAAAGTTGAGAAGTGTCGGAATTACAATTACCCACGATTCACGAATACGATGTCGGAATTACGGAATATACTGCATTTACCCCATTCATGATTCATGGTCATTCACCCATGAAAGATGAAACTATCATTTTTACTAGCAATTTTAATGAAATTCTGCCTGAACCCTAAACTGCCTGAAGTGATATTCCATATAGCTAAACATATAGATGATATAATTATATATATTATATATTATATAAACAAATTAACACTAATGAATAGAATTTATAGAAATGTATTATAAAATACATTCTTATAACATACATATAGAATATAGTATAAATCTAAATAGCTAAATATCAATCCTTAATTTAATGATTGGATCATTTTCATTTGGATGTGAGAATTAGAAGTTTAGAACTGCTTGCAAGTTGCAACTCTGCTGTAGTTCACTATCGACTAGGCTACCTAACACTAACAGTTATAAATTGTTATGGCTATCGCCTAGTATTGGGAAAATTAACATTACACACTAGTGACACTACACAAGAATGCGTAGGCAGCGTAGCTACCAAGTACTAGGCTAGCTAACTAGACTGAACACTGAAATAGTCTTATTCATTCATGATTCAGATCTTACCTTCTTGTACATGATTATTTTTTGGTTGATTCGGCAAACTGTTCTCTTCTGCATTAGTGGCATGATTAGGTTCACTGTAGTCTGTGTTGATTCTTGGTTTTGGTAGGCGGCCTTCAGCCTCGATTTGTTTCATTCCTTTCTCGTAAGTTTCATAAAACCATGATAAAATACTACCAGATATCACATTTAAACAACAGAATAAAACAATTAAGATAAAAACACGCATCTTGACGGTAGATGATATACTTAATTTGACTTAATCCACTAGCAATTAGAATTAGACAACGTGCTCAGGCAGTGGTAGTGATTCAAATCCACCGCGGCGCTCATCTGTATTCTGTAATAAAGATGTGAAGTATTTTACCCTGACAGACAAATCTTAACACGTGTCCCGACAATTCTGTGATCAGGCAGAAGTCGTATATCGATGGGAGTTTTGTTGAACCCATCGGAGTAGGTACGATAATTATCTTTTTTTATTTTATTATTTTCTGTGTTCAAATTAAACGCTACATTTCAAACTTTCCAAATAACATTATCCATCATTAGGAACAATGACGGCTCCACAGAGCTAAACACTGAGCGAGACCGCTAATTCTCCGATTTTAGTAATAAATATTCAGCGCATTTACAATGTCTAGATACCTATACTCCAAATTTCAATCAGCTCCGTAACCGTTCAGTATAGGAATAGAATATAGAGTTTCGGTACTGAAGAAAAAGACCCGTGGCCTGTTGCTCATTCTTCAGGCGAGTTCGCAGGCGGGTCCGGAGAAGTGTCGATTCGGTGTTCGCAGTCGCGTTCGGAGAAGTGTCGATTCGGTACATTAACACCGTACATTGAACATCGAACCCCATCATTCTGAATTGAAGATTAGACTCCTCATCTTTGTGAATTTAAAATCGAACCAAACCAACCATCTTCGACTGTTGAATGGCGCCGACTTTGATCAGGAAATTTTGAAATAACTATACGTATTGTGCCGATGATAAACAATCTATTGTTTTATGTATTCTTTATTGATGTAATTTTCATCTCATTCCTGTATATTCACAGACAATTCAAATTATGTTTTTTCTTCCGTCAATATGGAGACTACGGAATTCTTAGTTAATTTAATGTGACATTTTGGACATCTGAGGAATAAGGACCGAGCCTAGGTAGAGTATCTGTAGAATTTGGAGCGCAGCCGTGGGTAACAAAATTGACTCGTAAACAGGCCCTGGGCCCAACGTCAACCATCAGCATGCAATATCTACTACACATAGCCTCAGATCAATGAGCTGTGGGTAATTCCGGCTAACAGTAAATTTGCTTTGCACAACACAGCCACTGCTTCACAGCGCTGGAGCACAACTGGCCGGAGCGCAACAGGCCCTACCGCAACAGGCGGCGCAGGTTAGGTTAGGTTACGTTAGGAGTAGCTATCATTATAATCTCTGCTTCCAGTGGAACGTAAATTCATAGCGGAAAACGTAAATTCATTACGGAAAATTTTTACTTTCTCTTTCAGTAGTATTCATTTTATTTTCAAGCTTTGCTGCAGGTGGTTCACATCCTGTGCTTACGTCTCGGACAAATTTACGGCCGGACCCGCGGCCGGTCTCGCGGCCGCCGGACTAAAATCATAGAAAAAACCTAGCCAATCAACGAAAACCTCGCATGTTAGGTCCAGTTAGGAACAGGTTCCATTAAAAACACAAAAAACCTAGAGAAACCCCTAAAAAAACACAAAAAAAAACTTTCGGCCGCGAGACCGGCCGCGGGTCCGGCCGTAAATTTGTCCGAGACCTCTGTGCTTCCAGCATTTTTTGTCTCTGAAAATTTTGCCTGAGGATACATATCAGGTGTATCCGGCAATTTTAACTCAATTGTATACACTGCAGGAATCGACCCAGGAAATAATTTCGAACCGTTACTTGTCTAGTATGAATTATATTGGACAGTGAACGTTTGACACTCAAGGAATCGATGGTGGCGGAGCGAAATTCCACTAAACTCTGTTAGATATTTTGGAATTTCTTTCCTTGTTAGTATTTTATTTACCCATCAGTCGAAATAAGATTTAATGGGAATGGGACAACGAATTTGAAGTTCCATCTGCCCTATGTTCATTTCGTGATACAGAATTCCTTCGACATTTATTAATTGTTCCTTTTCAAATTTTGACTAGTAATTTGATTTCCTCCTCTAGAGGTTCTAACTTTGTACCATCTCGCTTACAGGGCGTGGTTCTCGAGAGAGAAGACATGGAGAATGTAGGAAGGAGAATGAAAGAGATGCATTGGTTTGACAAATTTCGACAGAGCGCCTTGACAGTGTGAATGCTGGTAATTGATTACCTTCTTGTCCGTTAAAAATAGTTAAGAGTCACCAATGTTTCGCAAACATACCAGCACATAAATCTATTCTTTGTGTTACACAAGTTACACATAGTTTGTTTTATTGCCGCCCATCCCCGTACCTTGATCGAATTGCACTACAGGCTTTATTTACAGTATATCTACCTAATGTTGACTACTAACTAGCAGGTTAGCCCGGGCTTGAAATTGCTTGAAATTTTGTGAATTCTATTACCTCAATCCCTTTTTTTCCTGCATTCCCTAATCCCGTTACTAAAAATAAAGCTCTTGTCTTTTAATTAAATTAAGACCACTTAATTCCACATTATTCGTCCACAGAAGATTAGTCATTTTATTACCGTTTCGAAATCCGGTAAAAACTATTTTGCGTCTTTAATAATAAATGTATATTTAACAATTGCAAACTCATATTTCAATGTTCATTAAAATATTTTTTCTACCTTTCTGCCAATCCTCTCCTATTCTTCCACTAGGAATGAAATTTCAGGTGGTAAATCCCGACAAGTTGAGTAACGTGGATACGCGTCCTAATTAAATAGCCCATATATATTTATGGCGTCAGTTCAATCACACATCTACACACTCATGAAGCTTTGAAAAATATGCATAATTGTATTAGTTCAACGAAGCATATAATATTTTTAAGCCCGTTAATCAATATTGAATACATCGCAGTAAACATTGGGTTGGCTTTGAACTCACTGTCCCGAATTATTCAGTGCCCGTCACCTCTTATTACGTCATAATTAGGCGTGACTTCGAATGTCTGTTAATATACCACTTCAACTTCATTTTTCGCGTTATCTGATAAGCGTTTGGACATGTCGAGTATTGTCGACACTGAAAGCTTCATTTTCTCTCCGGTCACAAGCTTGTCATCATTCAAATACAAGCCATATGAGTAAATGATCAATACGAATCAGTGTTTCAGGTCAACGTCTTACCTGAAATTTAATTTTTTTCATCTTCTCGTGTAATTCAATTCAAAGCCATGCGCTTTGTGATTGGAATCCTAGTATTGAATCAAAATCTTTCATCTTCAGAAGGGCCGTTTATCTTAAATTTATTACTTAGACGTCCCAACGGCAACACCATGGATTGAGAATTCTGGCAACTTCACAGCTTGGCGGTTGTGTGATGTTAGAGTTAGACTACATGGACTACACTGCCTAAAGAATTAAGCTTGCATCAGCAGATTTACGTGAGGCAAATAACATGGCCGAGAGGGAAAGTCTTCTCAAGAAAGAAATGCATATGTTCAAAATTAGCAACCATTACAGAATCGTGATATCTCATGCACATTTTTTTTATTGGTGTAGATTTGCTGACAATATTGAACACGATTCTCATTTTTATTCACGTTTCATAGTAAGTTCGATAGAAAAGATCACGTTCAAGTTAAAGTTTAATTGTTGTTAAATTGAATATTCCATGTAAAAAAGTTTACTCGCTACTTGACGTAAATCCGGGGACTGAAAGTTACTGACAGATGAAATTAAATAAAATTTCACGGAAATTTGTTGGTCTAGCTCGTCCAGTCAGCGAATTCGCTGGTCTCCAGCAAAAATAAACGAGCTATCGACTGCGCACATCAAACAACATTTTTAATTAATTTCTTATTACTTGTTAGTTTATTTTTCGATGTCTGGCGCAGTTCATGCGTCAAGTGTTCTTCTCTTATGAATTGAACGCAGATAAAATTCCCTCCTTGATATTTGAAATTCCAGTATAGAGTGTATAGTATTTCGCCTACATACGTATCATATTATGTATTATTAGCACTCGATTCACAGGCATGAAGGCCTTCAAACAAATCGCACGCAATTCTTAGCACAATCGGAATATCGCTTAGCATCAGTTTAAAGTAAATTGCCGGCGTTTTCTCTATTGACTTCTAAATCTACCGCATTACGGAAAAAGGAACTAAGTTCATGCCTACACACAATTTATAGGCATGAAGCCCCGCTGTGCGTAACAGTTATCTAATTATTATTCAGCTACTCTTCGCTTACCATTCCTTCGATATGACAGGAATTATAACACCTCTCAGTTGTGTAGAGGATGTAGCATGCTTACCGGTTAATGTGAATTTTTCACCAACACTCACTTGATCGATATCTAAAGCACGAAGTTCAATCGTTGTCTCGTTTCATGATTCAAAGCCCCTCTCCCGATCGCCTTTGTGTCGGTTTTAGTTTTCCCCTTCGCTTCAGAAGGGGATTGAAAAATTTCCCTTCTATTTACCCCCCTTCGCTTTTTATCGCTTCTAATTTAAAATTTTGCAAAAAACACATTAGAATTTTCTATTTAAGCTAAATTGATCACATGACTCAGCTCAAGCTGATTGCAAAATTCTTGCCAAGCGAATGCCTCCCAGCGTTACATTATCAATGGTTGTTATAATTTATGTTAATCGTGCCTTCAGCTCGTCTACGTCGTTTGAAATAAGAGTGGGGCTTTACAAAGAAATCAAAGGTCATATAAAACGTATCTTTAAAATGACACTATGCATAGTTCAGGAGATATGACGACTTTTGGATCATCCTGACAATAGGTACGACGACACCTGCTAAGGCTGATGGTGTCAGCATTGTCGCAGCTCAAGTCTACCGACAGGAGTTGCAAGGACCGCTCCAAACATTTCAGTAACAGAAAATTGCTAAAATCAACGCTATGAAGATTACTATATTTACCTTGCCATCAAATTAACTTTGACGTGGTTCGCTGGGTCTGGCCATAAACATAATGGGTGACTAAGTGACGTAATCCTTTCCTCCATAGTCTTAACTGCATCATCCGTAAATATGCTGCTATCTTCTCTTCTCTCAATTGGATCTTGTGTGCTAAGCGGCCTAAGCCCTGCGCAAAGCTTGCAGCAAACGAAAGTTGTAGCGTCATCGTATATTTTCAAAAAGTTAATTCACCAAAATTGACGCCACTTATCACTATAAACAATTAATTTGAACACGTTCCTTCAATTTTTCCTAATTAATGCTCACATATCTTCTAACAAACTCCTGTCACTAGAGCTGAAATCGTCTGCTGAAACGCCTGTCAGCCCCTGCTATTTTTCCAGGTCCAAGTGAGTTGAGGTGAATGTAAGAGTCTAATTACAAGCCATGCGGAAATGCCTCAGATCTACGAGTTCCACGGAGAAGTAATAGCGAGGAATGAGAATTCCAAGTCATGCTACGAAAACCGTAAATTGTTTGCATCCTGGGCTACATCATTTCCACCAGCCGCACAGTCCGCACTCACGCGGCAAAGCCGCGCCGCGGCCATGACACGACACGAGAAGCCTGATGCGCCAGCACAATGACAAGAAAAATAAATAAATAAATTTCTTATCAGAATTGCAGTGAGAGCGTGTGGCTACTAGAGTGGCTGGCTACCCGCGCCAGGAATGCATGTGAGCGCTTTGCTCCACCATCACCTCCATTTTCATTGTCGCTGTGTTCAGTTTTGAAGCCTCATAATAGTCAGTGTGTCTAAAGAAGTCGTGAGGGTAGCATGTGTCGGAAAGTTCGGTCGTGAGCGTTACAGAGATCTTCGTGTAGCTCAGAGATCCTAGTGAGAGTTTAGTGATGTCTCGCCAAGACTTTATTTGTGGCTTGTAAAGCTTGATGACGAGCTCGTGGAGTGTGATGGCCAGTGTAAATGAAGTCACGTCATTTTGTTAGTTTTGTCACGCGAGCAGAGGCTGCTGCCACGGCGTGCACTCTCACGCAGTCACAGCTTCTTGCTCAAGTCTTCAATCAAACGATCGACAAAAAATTAGCCAGGATTAGGTACGACTCTGTTTTGAACTTCTATTCGGCGCTAAGTGTTCGATCTTGAGATTGTGTCGAAAGTATTCTATTGGAGAAGTTTTCGTCTGATGGTTAACAACTTTATCAAGGAAAACCTAAGTTAACTTGCTCTAATACGACGTTTGGAAACGGCTACCCGCATCGGCCGCATGCCGCATCAGCTTTCTTATACATTTTTTTTTTTGTTGAACTTCTGCACGGCTCTGGTGCAATGACATGTGATTTAGTTTATCTTTCACGTACAATTCGAAATGTTTTTTTTTTAGATTTCTGTCTTACCCTGCTGTATGCATTCTGCAATATTTAAAAATTATGCAACTACACCATATGAATGCACTCAAACCACTCGGACAAGCCATCATAGGTCTTTCCCTCAAAATAACTTATGTTCATGCAAACAGATTTTAGTTTATTTTGTTTATAGAAAGTTATGAGCCCATCATAACTCCTGACACTGGCAACGTCAAAGCGTTCAGGAAAACAAAGGAATATGTGCAATCGATACCGGTCCGACACTTCAGCGAACTCGCGTGCGAACTCGCCTGCGAGCACCGGTCCGACACTTCAGCGAACTCGCGTGCGAACTCGCCTGCGAGCTCGAATGGAAAACCTAACTTAATTTTCAACTCTGGCACGCATAACTCACGCGAGCAGAGGCTGCTGCCACGGCGTGCACTCTCACGCAGTCACAGCTTCTTGCTCAAGTCTTCTATCAAACGATCGACAAAAAATTAGCCAAGATTACGCCTCTGTTTTGAACTTCTATTCAGCGCTCAGTGTACGATCTCAAGATTGTGTTGAAAGTATACCTTCGTAAAGTTTTCGTCTGATGGTTAATAAACTTTATTAATTAAGGAAAACCTAAGTTAACTTGCTATACCAACGAGGCTACGACGTTTGAAACTTGAAAGAGCCGCTTCCTTATGAATTTCTTTGTTGAACTAGCCTTAGGTACTTCTGCACCGCTCTGGTGCAGTGGCATTGGATTTAGGTAGTTTATCTTTCCCGAACAATTCGAAATGTTTTTTTTTTGAGATTTCTGTCATACCTTGCTGTACACATTCCGCACTATTTAATAATCGTAAAAATTCACCATATAATTGCACTCAAACCACTCAGACGAGCCATCATATTCATATCTTTCCCTGAAAATAACTCGTATTGATGTAAACGGATTTTAGTTTTAGTTTATCGATAATTGGCATCGTAACTCGTGACAGTGGCAACGGCAAAGCCAAAGCGTTCAGGAAAACAAAGAAATAGCTATGTGCAATCGCTTCAGACAGCAACAAACATTCCTCTTTACGAGAGCAATTCTCTCCAAATATTTCTCTCGACCATGATCTCTCAAGTTTTCCCATGTGAGCACGAGATTAAAAAGCTCAATTTTTTTTCTTTGCATTGAAGGGATAATTATCTCGGCATGCCGTCTATAATTCGCTGCATGAAGCGCCACTGCGAGGCAGCACGCGGGAGCTGCTGGCTGCGACGTGCATAAGCCTGCCGCACTGAGCTCTGGGTGACTTCTGGCAAGATAGTTGCTGCTGCAACTGTTGCTATTACTATTGCTTTCATTTCTGCTACTGTTGTTGATGCTGGCTGCATCATGTATGATGGTGGCTGCAATTGATGCCCTCGCTGCGTTTCCGCTGTTGTCGCACCTGTACTTTTATTCCTGCGGTTTCCGCTGTTGTTGCTAGTTTTCTTGTTGTGTCGGTTAATCTGACTGATGTTGTCAGTGTTAATGTAAATGTGGCTTTTGTTGCGGCTCTTGTCGTTACTGCTGTGGCTGTTAAATTTTGCTTGATTTAGGTGGCATAGGCTCCTTATTTCTTCAGTTTCCTTTGAATTTTTACAATAAAAAGTTTGAATTACGTTATCGAAAGTCCTAATTTTGACTGGAGTCACTGGACTGTGACCGAAAGGTCACGGAAAATATTCGTGAGTGACTTTCAGGGAGTCTAGGAAGAATGCAGATTCACCTTAGGGATTGTCATTTGTCAATACTCAACACGATTCCTTAAATCGATAACGATCACTATCGCAATGAAGACTTCCCATACATGTCTGCTTTTCGTCAGACTCTGCGAGGAAGCGTTGTCGCGATGTCTTCTCCGTAGGTACTTCAAATACTTTTCAGTCTTCATGTATTTGATCCATTTAGAAGAAAATAACGTCAAGCATAAGATAATACCGATGCTAAATGGAGGAAAAGATGAATAACAATGAATATTTAACAGAGAAGGAAAGTAACTACCATCATTTGATTATAAAGATAATTGTTTTATAGCTTTGTTCCGCGATACCTAATCTCTTGCATTGCGGGACAAACTACTCGAGATCTCCTGATCAAGAGCTGCAACGACATTGAAACTGCTGGCATCAGCTTGAGAACGGATTGCTGCTATGACACTGGTACTGTTAGAATAAGCTTGATGGATAACTTTTTACTACGAAATACAGATAGCAGCAGCTTGATGGAAGAATTGCTGCAGCGACACTGGTACTGCTGACATCAGCTTGAAGGACGGATCGCTGGTTCGGTCGAGGAATTAAAGAGTAATGTAAGCTGCAATTTACTCAACAGTTGATGATACCTTGCCTTTGAAGAGGATGATGAACGACTGCATCTATGCACGCCTTCTGCATGTTAGCGAGCCATGACCCGTGTTAAGAGAAGTCGTAAACACATTCCTCGAAAGTGTTGATCAATCACAACATTGTGCATGTAATCATATCATTAGTACGGATTTTTGCTGTTTTCTGGAATAATCAACTTGATCTCGATCATGATTTACTTCCATATGACCCACATTGAAACCCCCAGAACTTTATTCGAGCTTAATGTGAACTTCTAATTAATTAGCTTTATTTCAATCTCTAGCGAACCGTGCAAACTTCCTGCACGTGACACACATCTTGTAACGAGCCAAATGATGTCTCTTTGCTCCTAAGTGACTTAATACCAAAATTCTAATGAAAACCGTAAGCAAAACGTGTGCCAAAAACAATGTGATTTCCGCAATGCTGGCCGAACTTCGTGCGAAACTTCTGTAACCTTTCGTCGCAGTAGAGCTAAAACAACGCATTAACACGATGAAATTCAGACACTGCCATGGCATTTTATGTCTTTTCCTATAATCTTTTCTGTATGGCCTGGGATAATTTCAAGCTCAGACAGAAGTGTTCAATGTTTTGCAATTGTTCGTTGATCGCAGTGTGCCTAGTTTCTGTCAACACAAGCAAACCACAACAACGCCCTTGTCCTGGTTTACTTGCGAACGTTGCCGAGTTGATGCCAAAATATAAACTCGAGTTAATAACATCGAAATTATTATGTTTTCATTCATAATTAGCAATAACGACATACGATGCTTCATAAATCCTGGTTGCGCGCACGTTGCTGGAACGCTATCTGTTGATCTTGTCGCGGGCCACTAAATGAACACATGTGGATGGCGGCGAACTGCGGCTTGGCGAACATCGTTTTTTTAGCGCGCTTTTCATATTTCTCTCCTATAATTTATGGAGAGGGTTGTGAAACTTTTTCTAAACAGCCCTACCCTGTAATCGACACTGGTTATTTCCGCTACATCGAGGACTTCTCAACTCCGAGGTTGATCGATGTTGCTAGCTTGTGTTAGTGTTAGTGTAAACCTTAGTCTCCACTTCAGGGTGAACACTGGATAGTCGTTCGGCGTGATGCATCTTTTCCCTCTCCTTGCTAATTCACACTTAGTCAATGGCTGCTCCTCCAGTTCGAAGATTCTCTTCCGCCTTTCCGTGACATTATCCACTGTAGGGAGTGTAGCGTATTCTTCTCCCTCAGTTGAAATGAATATCATGATATATTAAAGGGAGTGAATACGAGGCGTCAAGGAATAACGCATGTTCACCGTACTCAGACTCGAAGCGGTATAAAGTCTTGCGTTGAATCTCGTTCAATTTTTGCCGAAGAGATACTTATTAATCACAAAGACCACATATATTACGATATATCTCTTGATGCTAAAGATTGATGTTTGCTCTCACGCCAGCTCCGGACACAGGATGGACTCCAGCTGATGCTCGTGCGCAGAATCAGATGCCAGCGTAGGAACTGCGCTCTTGCCTCTCGCCATCACCATGTAGCATGAAAAACATTTTATTCGCATTAGACAACTTAGCTTAACGGTCTGCTACGCCAAAGCACCTTTATTCACTTTTCTTAATTAGGCTTACGAAAACTCATAATTTGGGGACGATAATACAAAGTTTTTGAGCTTTTGTAAATAAGTTTAAATTTGGGTAGCACTTCTTTGAATGTGAATCATCTTGATGGTTCTATAGCGGCGTAACCCAGTTCTATGTCTCGGTGAACTTTACCTCTAGTATCGATCTGGCTTGTTTACATTGGTTTTGAAAGAGCAGATGAATACAATTTCATAATAAACAAAATAATTGGATCTGATGTTTGGTTGCTAGTGGTATATGTGAGATTGCTTTTGACTTCGCTGCATCCGTGTAATGCGTTGGCTCTGTTGTTTTTGCTTACCGAAACGTCGGTTCGAAAATCGGGCAACTAAATATTCAAATCGCACTGTCATAAAAACTCGACCCTGATATATTTAAGAATTGTGAGCAAAGGATTTATTATTAATTGCAATTTTTCAACATATACCTTCATATTATTCTATTTCAGTACAGTCAACGAGCGTTGAGCGAATGGTTTTATATATATATAGTCTTGCTGAACACGGGCCACATTCTCATGACACCTGCAGATTCCCTCATAACTACTATTTTTCAAGTCAGTATTATCACTAATTACTGGCATTGTCTTCGAATTCCTGGATGCAATTAACGCCTTGACGGTTGGTTTCGAAGGACAAAGTTTTGCGTAGTCCTTTTAACTTTTAAATAGGGATTAATTCGATGGGGGTTCTAATGACGAATTGCGTTTCCATCTTTACCTTCTCCAACTGAATCAACTTGATTTGTTTCGAAGGACGAAGTTTTGAGTTTTTCTCTTTACCCTCTACATCGGCATCAATAGGATGAACCGCCGTGGGTTATCAGTTTTTCTTCGGCCACTTTAGCTGCTAAGCCAGATTGACATTACTGCAACGTGTCGAGACATGATACGAACAAACAATCGTCTGGCCTCAGAGTGATTGGTAAGGTATATAAAATTATAATGTCAGTTTTTACTCGTCCTATGATAGTAAGAAATGATGAGTCAAAAGTCAAAACTTAGCATTATAATATTTTTGCACACGTGAGATCTGGCGATGAGCCTATCTTACTACAGGGTGATTCACGGAAACTTCCTGATTTGAAAGCTCAAGAAAAAAAGAACTGGTAAAGATATCATTACAATATGAATTTTTTGAAAAAGATATTACGTGAATTTTTGTATCACTAAGTTTTAAAGATTACAGCGGACAAATGACGGCTCCTATTGTCAATGCATTCAGTTAGTAGATTTTTGAAGTTCCGTTCAACTCTCTGAAGCATATTGATGGGTATGTTGGCGATGGCTTGGCGCATGTTGCTGGGCGTTGAGAAGTATCCTCGGGTCAATTTTTTGCTGCGTTCAAGGCGTCGGTCAAGATACTACTTGATCTTCACCCTCATGTCTTGATTGAGCCGAATTAATAAATTTGTAGATTGAGAAGTATTACCCATGTTTGAACTTAACTAACACCGATGCAACAACATCGCAATATATATACAACAATTTCATGCATGTGTCTTGAGCTATGAATATTTTTTAAGTGGTGAAGGTTCGGTTATGATTTGATGATGCTTTGGTGGCGATGTTTCAATGATGTTTTGGTGATGTCTCGATATGTTTCGGTGATGATGCTCCGAAGATGTTTCGGTAGTGATGTTCCGAAGATATTTCGCTAGTGATGCTCCGATGATTTTTTGGTGATGTTCATTAATACGCATGCTTAGATTATGTAGTTGCCGAGTGAGCGTTTCCGTGCGGCGCGAGTGCATGCGTGGTGTGTGGCATGAGAGAGTGTGACTAGGCGCGAATTCACTGCGTATTGAATAGATAACGCAGCGTGCAGTGCGAAGTTTACTCATTTGACGTGTTCCAGGCGCCGCTCGGTACAGGAGGGACACGACACCTTGTTTTCTTCGTCAGGCTTCTATCGAGCGAGCCAGCGACGCGAGAAGTGAAATGTCGGCAGGAAACAGGGAAATTCGACTCTATCTACTTTGATTAATTAAAATGTTAATGTTTGTGTTTAATTAAGTGAGGTTAGGGATGATAAACGATACAAGAGTGATGAGGAAAGTTATATGCGTGAGTGGTGATAAAAGCAATGCTAGTGATGAAGAAAGTGAAGCTAGTGATGAATAAATTACGTTTTCACTAATTTAAATGTAATCAAAGTTTCGTCGTCATCTTGCGGTAATGGGGGATGTGAATAATGTGCCACACACTGTCCCTCCCTCGGCCCCTCTCACTACTACCCTCTCTGTCCCTGTTACTGCCTCCCTCTCTGTCCCTGTTACTGCTTCCCTCTCTGTCCCTGTTACTGCCTCTCTCTCTGCCCCTCTTTCGGCCCCTCTCACTACTATCTTCTCTGCCCCTGTTACTGCCTCCTCTGTCCCTCTCACTTCCTCTATCTCTGCCCCTCTCTCAGCCCCTCTCACTACTACCTTCTCTACCCCTGTTACTGCCTCCTTCTCTGTTCCTCTCACTTCTTCCACCATCACTGCCCCTCTCTCCGCCTCTCTAACCACTCCCCTCTCTACCTCTCTCACGACCACCTTCTCCGCTCCCATCACCGCCGACCCTTGCGGGACTACCCTCACCGCCCCTCTCGACACGCCCATCTCCGCCCCCCTCTCCGTCGCCGACGTTCTGGTGAGTCACAATATCTTGCAGGCAAACATTGAGATTAGAGTTACGCTGACTCATGTGAATCATTTTAAAGGTCTTAACTTAGTGCTTCAGTTACTAATTTATATCTTGAAAGACTTCTCTTGGAGGATCTAATTGCCATATGGACGCGCGCGTTGATACTAATCACGGTCGTGTTATCGCCGGCCATTTGGCCGCCGTTCATGGCCGCGGTAACGTAGGCTGATGGCAGGTAGCCGGTGATAAGGATAGAAACTTGGACAGCCAGTCGACTCCTGAGCTGCCAACATTTTCATTCGGGGAGAAATGAAGTGAGCCTCTGCCAACTGGCGAATGGTGTTTTATACTGCAATGCTGCACGCTGTACTGCTGCACGCTTGCACGCTGCTCTGCTGCACGCTGCACTGCTGCACCATGCACTGCCCTGTGCTTTACTGCCCCATACTGCACTGTTGCAAACTGACCTGTCCTACGCTGTACTACTGCATGCTGTACTGCCCCACGCTGTACTGCAGCATGCGAGTGCTGCACACTGCAATGCTGCACACTGTATGTATTACGCTATACTGCTGCACGCTATATAGGGTTACTGCTGCACCATGCACTGCCCTGTGCTGTACTGCCCCATACTGCACTGTTGCAAACTGACCTGTCCTACGCTGTACTACTGCATGCTGTACTGCCCCACGCTATACTGCATCATGCGAGTGCTGCACACTGCACTGCTGCGCACTGCACTCCTGCACACTGTACTGTATTACGCTATACTGCTGCACACTGTCCTGCAGTATGCGAGTGTTGCACTGTTATGCGCTGCACTGAACCAAGCGAAGAAAATGCAATTCAATGACCGTTAATTAGGAGGACTGAGGTACAGATTTGGTGCAGATGGAGCTCCGCTGCTTGCCATCGAACGGCCCAAAAATTGAGAAGCAACTCGTTTGCGATTTTGAAGTGATGATAAGTACCGAGGCCATGTTTGATGACCAAATAACGGCAGTAGTTGAGAGAGGCAAACAATCGATGGATCGAATCTGACGGTCATTTAGAGCAAAAGAAGCGGTGCTGGTGATTACATTCATCCGAGTCCTCGTGCTCACTAATGTGGAGTACTGCTGCCAGCTTTGGGTGCCATTCAAGGCGGCCGCGGTCCGGCAACTCTATAGACTGTCCAGCAGATCGTCACGTTTGGGGTCAACCCAAGACGGGAGCTGTACGTACTTCAAAATTATGATGTAATGCCAGAGACCAGAAGGAGACTTACAATATTCCTGCTGTGGTCGGAGTTGAGACTCTTCGGGAGGTATCCATACTGTTGCGGGACCCGAGACAGTTCAATGCCTCGCTGGAACAGTTAATTAAGGTGGGGGGGGGAGGAGAGGTTCCCACTCGCGACACCTACTAAAATACGACTGGCTTCGGTCCACAAGTATTATGAACAAGCGAGCAACAACATCGTACATCCGCTTGCCCAAAGATTGATTCTTGTTACTCGCCTGTATCTTCGTTGTCTCCCAGGCCTCGGTCATGGGGAAAACCTGCCAGTCGCGGAGAGAGGACGGCGGACGACGAAGGCATATCAGCGGAGTTATAAATTTACGTAAGGACATTAGGACACTGGAAGCTTCTGTACAGCCACACGCTACATCGCCGCATCTACAGATCTGTTTCACGCTACCCTGCTGAGCATCTGCACTGATAAATACGGCGTTGCACGGCTGCACTTCAGCGCGATGCATGCGGGGTTGCACGGCCGAATTCTGCACGCTGCATGTGGGTGCTGCACAGCTGCTACAGCATCAGTGATTTTTTGGCAGCGGTGGAGTGCATACGCGCGGTGCTGCTGAAGGTGTTTAGGTTTTCCGAGAGTGGATGGAAGTAGCCCATACGCTGGCTAAACTGTCACGTTATTTTCTGAATTCCCCGTGTAAAATTAACTGTCCTGGACGTCGCTGACGCTTCTTTGCACCCGCGCCTCGACCCTACAGGTAACTTGAGGGGTTGTGAGGGGTTCAGGCTTAGTATGTCGCGGGAGGGGTTCTCTCGTTGCCTAGAGTGGAGAGTGGTTCTTGCTCAGTCGTTTCCGGAAGGTTCTTTTCCTCATGAAGAGGGGTTCTGGCCCATTACTTTAAATTTGATTATTATTCATTTCCCGTTATACCTTGAGAATGATGGTTTTTAAGA
>NW_025947319.1:0-732 GCF_000764305.2 Hyalella azteca | reverse complement strand
GTGTAAAGTTCCTGGCCTTTCCAAGCTTTCAGATCCTGCTTTCCAATATGCTATGTGTACTGGTTAATTTATTATCCCTCTAGAATTCCACACTGGGCCCAAATATAGTCACACTCAGTGTTAGAATATAGGGATTTGGTGTGATTGCATTCTAAAGGCTTTTAAATAAGTATGGCAACATTTTTGTGACGTTTCATCATTGCTGGTGCGTCGTGCGTGCGGTGTTTTGAGAGTCACGTAGAGCCATAGTGGCAAAGCAGAGAGTTTTCTAGACTCTCCATCAAGTTCATTTTTGAGTCCTATGAGTAGACAAGTAAAGTATCATGGATACCAGCATTATCATACATAAGAAATTGGTTTAAATCTTGAGTAAATGAGGAAATTAAATATGAACTAATTCTAAAAAATCTCTGGTTTGCCACTATGCGTAGAGCAAACAGAACTCAAGTAACGCATAAGATTTTAGTGTTCTAGCCGATGCGTCCTTAATGTGTCGGACAGTGTGGAATTCTGTATAGGTAATATATTCTCATGTCAATTTAAGAAAACGTATCGAAATACCAACCCTACCACCGTGTTACACCACTTTCCACTGCAATGAAAATTTATAAACTGAGCTCATTGGAAACTACGTAGAGTGCTTCCGAAATCGTGCGTGGTTTGAAATCCAATCCCGTGTTGCCAACGACTAATCAAGTTAACTAGTCGTTTATCTGTAGGCTTGCGGACACA
>NW_025947318.1:0-317 GCF_000764305.2 Hyalella azteca | reverse complement strand
GTTGGGTTTTCTAAAGAAAATGAGTTGAAATGTATGAAGAATCACACTGAAGATTTAATGACTTTAGATTGAAGCGAGATCTTTCGATGAAAAATTAACCGGAATTCAAGGAACGCTGTTTAAACACGTGCTTACTCTTCCAACGCAACTGACTCTCTCCACTATGAAAGTGTGGCACAACTCAAGATTTTCCTCCACCCGAGTGACCTGACTGAAGGTATCTTAATTTGATTTGAAGGCTTCGGGTATGCTGGTAGCACACCTCCCAGCCTGAGCACAACTGGGATTTTGGTCACTCCACTTCACTTTTTGGTTCT
>NW_025947317.1:0-308 GCF_000764305.2 Hyalella azteca | reverse complement strand
ACCATGAGTATACTTGTATACTTCAATGAGGTCCCCACGCAGACGTCAATAACTGAGGCTTGGAAGCTTCATAATTTTTAATATTTCTTCATTGGACTTGCTCTTCAAGCCTGGACTTATCCTGGTTGCGGGTTATCCTACGGGTTATCCTACGGGTTATCCTACGGGTTATCCTCGTTGTCCTCCTACGGGTTATCCTACCCATAAAACGGGTTTGAACATTCTCTATTAAATTTTTGTCCTTTTCAAATCTCGGTGACCACACAACGTTTCCAAACTCTAGATTCGGGCGCACGACAGCAACAAAC
>NW_025947316.1:0-807 GCF_000764305.2 Hyalella azteca | reverse complement strand
ACCGCCGGCCTCACGGCCGCGGCCGCTACGTCCGCTGAGTGCAGACCGTACGTGCATGACGGTCAACTCCGTACAACCAACAACCCTTGGCGCAAATTTTGAGGTCCTTATATACGCTAGAGTCGCGCACCATTAAGCCTATTCCCTCGAAGTGACGCCGCGACGGTTGTGAGTTCCACAAGGTCAGCACCTTTGATACCCTCGCCATTTCAAACTATTAACAAACCCACGGTCTCACGATCTCGAGAACAATAGTACCTTATGCAAGCTTTACACAGTTTCACCCAAAATTCCAGTAGCCTTCTCAACACTTTACTCTAAGTCTCTAACTTCCATAACTTTCATATCTAGTTATTAATTAATTCACCATCATACCACGTTCGATACAGCATAATATAATTTTAAGTCGGAATTTCCGACGCTCTAATCAAGCAGATTTAATCAAAGCGTTAAAATAATACATATATAAACGTTTTAATCACGGTTATAATATTATTGGATATTTTAATTAATTATTCATAAAGAAAACCAATATAAAGCAATTAGATAAACTAGAATAATTAAGCTGAACGAAAAAAAAAACGATTGTCAATGAAATTTTGCTTGAAATTGTAGCGGAAATAATATCTGCTAGACATTTATTATTTGTAAGAATATATTATGCGCTAGATACATATTTTGTGCTAGATATATAATATCTGCTAGATATATAGTAATTGCTAGATTTATTAAGAATGAGGCTCAATTTTACAGTTCACGTCAACCCTGCAGAACTTCTATCGCCAGTTTAATTGCCTTCTTCTTACA